>NC_073304.1:25674543-25774543 GCF_027595985.1 Sorex araneus | reverse complement strand
CGGTCTGACCGGTGGCTCTTTGCCCTCACAGCTTGACGAGGAAGAGGAGCGGAGGAAAAGGCGCCGGGAGAAGAATAAGGTGGCAGCCGCCCGCTGCCGGAACAAGAAGAAGGAGCGGACGGAGTTCCTGCAGCGGGTGAGCAGGCAGCGGGCCGGGAGGCACCTGGCCCTACTGTGGGGCATCGGGGGGAGGGGGGAGGGGGGGTTAACAGGGCTGGTTCCTGCCCAGGCCACTGGCTGCTGCTCCTCCCTGACTCCCCCCCGCCGACCTCCACCCCCAAACCAAGACAATCGGGGGGCCCAGGGCCGGTGGGAGGAGCCAAGTTCCCTCCCGAGCCCCCTGGTTCTGGTGGACCCAATATCCAGCTCCAAGGCTTCCCCCTGCTGGTGCTGCCCCACCCGGTGTCCCTTGAACGCGGCCTGCCAGGATCGGGTGGCACGGGAGCTGCGGCAGTGGCTGGCTGCACGGCTCTCGGCTCTCCCAGTCCCCGGGGCCCGCGCCTGTTACGGAACAACAGCGCCCACACGGCCATGCCAGGAGCGCCGAGCATTGTGCAGCAGCCGGGAATAGCCCCCACCTGCTGCCGCCCAGCCGGCAGCGGAGCGAGCGAGCACTGAGTTGGACTCATTAGTATACGCAGCTGGGGGGAGACTTACAGCCCCGCGAGGTCAAGTCCCCGAGGCCTGAGCCCACGGCCAGCTTGAAAACACTCGTCTTCAGAACCCCACCAGCTTGCTCTGGTTTACTCGTTCATGGGAGGGGTGAGGCCACACCTGGCAGAGCTCAGGGGTCATTCATGTGTGCTGGGGATGGAACTCGGGAGGCCTGCATCCCAGACACTCTCCCCTGCTACTTTTTTCTTTTGCTTGTTTCTGTGGAGGCTACACCCGGCAGCGTCCAGTGAGTCCTCCTCGCCCAGTGCTTAGGGACTTCTCCTGGCGGTCCCGGGCATCAAACACAGGCTTCCGACCTTCAAAGCGTGTGCCCCAACCGTCATGCTGGCTCTGCAGCCTGATTTGCGGGAAAGCATTTTTCAGCGTGGATTAAGTACCCAGAACTGTGCAGGGTCTTCAGGGGGCGGGGGCACTCAGGGAGGAGCAGACAGTTCGGGAACCGGGGGAGTAGGGCGGGGCTGCTCTCCATCTCCCCGGAGGGTCTCCGGGTGTCTCCTACTTGTAGTGACTGCACAGCAGGGTCCAGGGGCCCCCCTCTGGGCGGCGGGCATCGCCTCAGACAGTCGTCACATGGCCTTGAGGTGGGTGAGTGGCACGCGCCCCACCCCCAGCCCTGCAGGACCGAGAAGCCTGTGCTCAGCTCTCTTCAGCGTTGGTCAGGACTAGACAGGGGGTGCCGAGGAGCACCCGGCAGTTACACACGAGCACAGTGAGCCGTCAGCACCCAGCAAAGGGAGGCAGCTGCTCCCCTGGCCTAGAGTGCTTGTCACACACCTGCGTGCCCGGCCGCTCCCATCTCCTTTCCTCTCACCCCGCTCCTGGAGCTGAGCTCAGGAGATCCCCCCGCCCCCCCCCCCCCCCCCACACACACATGGTAGAGCCAGCCCCTGGCTCCGAGCACTCAGGTGGGCAGCTTGCTCAGGCTCACTCTGCCTGCTGGAACCATTCATTCATTCATTCATGTGTTGGTCCCCCTGCCCAGCAGCCAGGGGACTGGCGAGTGCCCACCGGCCCGGGGCGTGCGAGCTGCGTCCATACAGAGAGGGCCCTGTCACAGAGGAGGCTGAGATGTCAGAAAGGATCCCGAGCTCGTACAATGAAGGGCAGGGGCGGAGGGGACAGCAAGGGCAGAGCGGGCAGAGGGCAGCAGCCCGGGGGGCTTAACGGGGTCATTAGGAACAGGAAGGAATGTGTGTCTGGGCCACAGAGGACAAGTGGGAGGTGACAGCCCCCAAGCCTCCTGCTGTGTGAGGTGGCCGTCGGTGTCGGCTTGTCGGGACAGACCCAGTGATCACGAGGACCCCCTTTCCTGGGGGTCTCCTATAGAGTCTGATGTTCCTACAGAGCCCCGGGGTGGGGTCCCAGAGGCAGAGGGCATACAGGACGGAGACCCCCCTGGCTGTGGCATCGGATGCTGGGTGGGGTGCCAAGAACACAGCGGGCAGAGCAGTCCTGTGCCGTGGCGGTGTCCCCACGCAAGGGACCAGGAAGCTGCCCTGTGCAGGCCGAGCCCCCGTCCCCCTCCACCTCAGAAACAGTAGCACGTGCCCACACACCTGGGGATTGTCCGGTCAATGAGCTTTACAGGTGGTGTAGGTAGTTGGTAGGCTCAGAGAGAGCGTGCCTGGGAATAGCCCTGCAGCGCACGCTTTGTATGTGGGAGCCCGGGGTGAGCTACCCCGAGCACTGCCAAGGAGTGACTTTCCCACAACACACACAAAAAGCACCGGGACTCGCCCCCAAGCACTGCCGGTGTGGTCCAAAGCCAACAAACCCCACATAGACAAACAGACGTGTGTCTGCCCTAAAGTGTCTCCTCCTCGACGCTTGGACATGCCAACCATCCCTCGAGCCTAGCCCGGCGTGCCCCCGCCCACCCCCCACCCCCCAGGCACACTCAGAAGCACACAGAGGCCCCTTCAAGGCCTCTCCAGGTCGCCTGGGCTGGCAGTTGGCCTGAACATGTGGGGGACCTAGTGAGCAAGAGTCCAGACTTCAAGGCAGACTTGAATTCGGGTCTCTTCGACTGCAGAGGCGGTGCAAGGCTTCTTCCCGGTGCTTTCTAGAAGTTGCGTGTATGTGCCCCTGCGCCCGAGTACAGTAAGGTCATCACAGTCATCAGAATTTTTTTTTTCTTTTCGGGTCACACCCAGCGATGCACAGGGATTACTCCTGGCGGTGCTCGGGGGACCATATGGGATTGCTGGGAATCGAAGGCAAATGCCCTACCCGCTATGCTATCGCTCCAGCCCCGGTCATCAGAATCTTAATGTGTGGAGTTCCTCCCCCCTCATTCGATTTTTTCTGGGAGAAAGCAGAGGCCCGGTGAGGGGCAAGTGCCATGGCCAAGGTCACACAGGCAGTGGTGACCTTCCCTAGGCTCCCCCCTCCCCGCTGCTGCTCTGCTCCCCACGGCAGAGTACAGGTGACACTTGGACGTGACTTCCTTTTCCCTAGGCCGTCATCCACAGCCACCGGAAGGCAAGGCAATAGGAATGGTCGGGTGCCAGTAGCTGGTTTCGCCTCTGAATTGACACGTGAAGCCCACGTGGGGAGGCAAACAGATCAGGTGTCGGCTGGCATGGATCCACGGGCCACGCCTTCAGCCACGGCTGGAGCGGGAGTGTTCTGAGCTCAGCGCTTGCTTGCTCAACCGGTCACGCTCACCAGTGGTGACGCGCTGGCGCGGGAAGGAGACGGAACAAAGACGCAGATCTCCACCTCCCGATGGCTGGGCCAGGCTGGCCAGCCTGAAGCTCAGGGCTGCACCACGGCCGTTGCGTGTTCCTGTAGGAACAAGGTGCCGTCCAGCCGCTGGGTCTTTCCCGGGCCGCCCTCCCAGTAAGGCAGAAGAACTATTGGATGGTCCGTGCCAGACGCTGCCCCTCGCACACATCCCTTTAGATTCACGAACCAAAACCGCAGCCGCACCCCGTGGTGCTGGAGGGCGGGGAGGGCCTGCCGGCCTCACACGGGCTCCGCACCGGCTGCCTGCAGTCTGCTGTTCGCTTTGTTTCTGGGCCACACCTGGTGGTGCTGGGGGCACTCCCCAGCCGTGCCAGGGATCACCGCCCACATGCCCAGCCTGCTGCAGCCCTGTGAGCCACCCACCACCACCACCACCACCACCCGGCCCCACGTCACCCCTCGTCCTTGCCCTTCCCACCACCCCCCCTCCGGGGCCGCTCTCTGTCCTCTTCATCCTCCAAATCCAGCGCGTTCCCACAACCTTTCAAGTTCCCTTTGAACCGGCCTCCTCCTCAATCTCCCTCTCCTTACAGTCTCTTGCTCCCAGATGAAAGTCAGAAGTCCTTAAGCTCCCCTAAACCACGGATTTAACCGAGCACTTTCCCCAGGGGGATCCGCTTAATCTCCGGGATCATCATCATCATCTCTTTCCAGATGCGAGAGCCGAGCCCGGAGAATAAAAGTGCGGGAGACTCCTCCAAACCCTGAAAGTCTTGCCCAGCCCAGCCCTGAATCCTCCTGCCTTGTCTACACCCTCCCGTGTCCTAGGGGCACACCCCCGTCACCAGTGGAAGATTTTTTTTTTTTTACCTCCCCCAAACAACTCCGGTCTCCCTCGTGCCTCTACCTACCGCGGTCAGCCTGACGCCAAGACCCAAGAGCTGGGCCGGGCCTCCGAAGGCTCTCCACAGGCTGCCGGGCACAGAAACCCGGTGCCCGCCCTGGGCTCTGCACTGCTCTTTGGCACCTCCTTCCTCCCCAGCGGTCGAACTGATGCTTAGAGGGTAGAGGAATGAGTGGGCGGGAAGGTGCCGGGAGACCCCGGGGCTGTGGCTTGGCGGGAGGCTGAGGTGCTGTGTTAACCCCCCGGCCTCAGAGAGAAAAACAAAAGGCGAGAGTTTGTCTGTGTAGGGCGGGGAGCCAGGTGGTCAGAGGGCTTGGGAGCCCCCGTGAGCAGGGTTGAGGATGGGCACAGGCTCCCGGTTTTGTGTGGGGTCTCTGCAGCCCTCAGAGCTGCCCCGGGTCAGAATCCCGACGACAGAGCACCAACAATGGCACCGTCACTCCCGTCCTTCCTCACCCCCCCAACCCCCTGGGGTTTCTTTTCCCTCGTTCAAGGCTGATCTGCCCGAGTCTGGTCACCAGTCGGGTCACCAGGACGGTGGTGGCGCGTCTCAGCAGCTCCGGTTCCTCTGATGCCCCTCAGAGGCCTGAGGGCAGCAGTCAGCCCCGCCTGGAGAGGAAGAGGCAGCCCCGGGAGAGGGGGGGCCTCACCCTGACACCCCAGAGGGAGGCAGCTCGGCCCAGCCCAGTATCCTGCCAGGTAGCAGGACAGGCGGGCGGGACAGGGAGGAGGCTGGCTCAGCCCACCCGGCTCCCCGCACCGTGGCTCAGTGGACGAGCCCGTTCCCAGGGCTCTGGGCATTGGCCAGGGCGGGTGGGTGTCCAAACCCTCCGCCCGCTGCTGCCCTCTAGAGCCCGGGAGCGCGTCCTTCTCCTGGGGCCACGGGAAACTGCCCAGAGCACAGAGCCAGCGCACAGAGAGCCGTGAGCCCTGGGGTTTTACTGCAGGGGAGGGTCACACCTGGCAGGGACTGAACCCGGCCTTACCCACTCCGCTCTCTCCCGGCCTCAGAACCCCAGGTTCTATTCCTGCCACCGTACAACCTCCGGCCCATCTGTTGGCCGCTTCTCCCCCCAAGTGAACAACATGTTGCTGATCTTTGGATAATCGCCACCCCCGCCTCATTCAGGCACTTTCTTTTCTGTTGGACCCCTGAGCCTTGAGCTGGCCTGTCCGGCGCATTCCCCACGATGCACAGACAAGCGACCCGTCACCCCCACCCCCCACTCAGATCCCCTTTGCCCTGCCGTTAGCTCCACACCACAGCTGGACTGGGAAGCTCAGTGGAAACCTCAGCTGAGGTGGACCCGAGACCTCCTTTCGGACGGAGAGGGGGGTGGGGAGTGCCTTCCCATGGGCAAAGCGAGATAACAAGGCGTAGAAAAAGGCTCCATAGAGGCCAGAGGCCAGGAAGCAAATTTCCAGGAGAAATTACATGATCCTCCTGTGTGAAAAATCCCACTCGGGGCTGTGTAAGCCCCTCACTCGCGCGGGGGTTACATGTGAAAGGATGTTCGAGGGCGGCTCTTTCTCACTGCCCGCATTCGGTGTTCTCCAGCCGCTTCCCCACCCGGGAAAGCTGTTGCCTTGGACGGACAAAGGAAGAAGGAGGGCCACGCTGGTTGCTAATTAGCTGCCGCTTGTTCAATCTCTCGTCTCTCCCAGCTCTCTGCAACTCTCTATTTCTCTCCAGCCACGCAATTCTTTCTTCCCGCTGTACCCGTCTCCTCTCTCTCTCTCTCTCTGCTGTCTCCATAACCGTCTCTCCTTCAGCCTCTCCTTCAGCCGATCCATCCCTTTCTCCCTGCAGCCGCTCTTTTTATCCTCTCTCCACGCCTCCCCAACCACGCCTGCCCACGGGAAGCGTGATCAAAAATGTTTTTCCAGACTTCTTGACCACCTGCATCCCATGAGGGCAAAACAGCCCTTAAGGTGTGTTTCTCCTCTCCTTAGACCAGCAACTTAATTAGCATCTTAAATTCTCCTTCCTAATGTTTACCATTCTGTATGGACACATTCTGTATGGACACATTTAAGCTTGTAGGGTGATTCTCCTGGGGACATCTCAGCACAGACTCAGACTGCAGTGCTCAGGCCGGATCAATCATTCCTAACCCCAGCAGTGTCCAAATCTAGTTATTATTTTTGGATCATGACAGAATTTGTCCATGACCAAGCTCTTAACTTACAGTTAAGCACTAGGGCACTTCAGCCAGGCCCATTTCGATGTCAGGGTAGCTCATAGCTCAATACTTGCCCTGGGTCCATCCAGACCCTTGTTGGGACCCTGCTTTGGGGGATGTAGGAAGTAAGGGCAACTGTTACAAGTCAGGTCTGATCAGGAGACAAAGGTAATTGACAGGTTGGGGGGCAATCAATGAATACAAGCTCCCAGCGGCCAGGGAGGAAGGGCAAAGCAACGTTATCCTACATTCCTGGACTTGTCACCACAGCAGGCACATACACGGCTGCCAATTCTGACTCAAGATATCCCCACCTGCAGTTACCCTACCCCAGGACCCTAACCACGGACTGTTCTGTCTTCTGTGGACCACCCACTACGGTGCCACTCTCCAGCCCAACTTTCTCGTGCAAAGGCCCTGGGGTAGATGCCCTGCTCAATCTATTTGAGCAACAGCAGGGGAAAGCTGGAGCAGCCCAGGCGGGGAGAGGGACAGGAGCCCAGCTAGTCCCAGGATATGACCCAGTCCCCCCCCCACCCACCCACTAGTGACCCCGAGGCGGGGTATGCACTCCCTCGGGCGGGGAGCCTGGCTCCAAGGGGCAGGCCCCAAGCGCCGTCTCTGTGTCTGCCCCCAGGAATCCGAGCGGCTGGAACTCATGAACGCCGAGCTGAAGACCCAGATCGAAGAGCTGAAGCAGGAGCGGCAGCAGCTCATCCTGATGCTGAACCGGCATCGGCCCACCTGCATCGTGCGGACCGACAGCGTGAAGACGCCCGAGGCCGAGGGCAACCCGCTGCTGGAGCAGCTGGAGGAGAAGTGAGCATGGGCGGGGAGGACGCCGAGGAGGAGGAGGAGAGCGGGAGTTAGGCCGGCGGGCTCCCCCGCGCCTGCAGAGACTCCTACCAGCCTCGCCGGGCTCTCTCGAGACACTCCCGTCAGCTGACACCCGCCCCAGCCCCCGCCCCCGGACGACCAAGCGCTGAGACCAAAGTAGACTCCTGGGGGTGCACGGGGCGGGGCGGGGGGCGCGTGGGGAGGCGGTCCAGCCAGGCCCGGCTTGGAGGAGCCAGGACAGAGGCACCCAGGGGCCCAGAGAGAGAGAGAGACACCTGCCTCCCCTCCAGGGTGCCCACCCGAGGCACCCCCAGCAGCCGAGAGAAGCCATGAGTCACAACCAAAACGCAGCGGGGACGGAACTCAGCCCCAGGGCAGTCGGCCTCTCCCCCCCCCAACTACCCCCGCCCCCGGGGCCTGACGGAGGCCGGAGAGGGGTGTGATTGTGGGGGGGGCGCGGAGCACCCTCGCCGGCCTGCGGGGCCTGCTGCGGGCAGGAGGCGCGGGCGCCCTTCCAAAGCACATACTCTCTGAATGTTTACAGGCTGTCCCGGGGGGCTTCCAACTGCACATGGTTTTTATACTTTCTTTTTTTTTTTTTTAATATTTTTTACAAAAAAAAAAAGATTTTATACAAGCAATATATATATGGATTTCTATAATCACGCGATGTGATACAGTATAAATATGCTATGGTTGGTTTGTTACGAACAGATACCCAGCAGTGGCAGCCGCTGTGTGTAACCCTCAGTACTGTAGTCTCTGGGTGCGGGGGGCCGGGGTGGGGGTGGGGTGCATTTCCATCCTGGCAAGCCCTTCATAGTACTCGGTTCCGTATCGCTCAGTAAATGTTACTCTTACTTACCCAGCCGCCTCTTGTGGTGTCTGCCTGGGGTGAGGGGTGAAGGGCTCCAGGGCCCCCTGGTGGAGCCTGTTGGCTGTGAACTCTCACGTCAGTGCCCTCCACGTCCCCCCTCCCTGGGTCCCGGAAGTCGTTTTGTGTCCATTTTACAGATGAGGAAGTTGAGGCCCAGAGATAATCAGGAGGCCTGTACTTGTGGGCTGGAGAGATCATACAGCCGCTAGAGGACTGGCCTTGCACACAGCCGACCCTGGATTTGATTCTCAGAATCCCATGTGGTCCCTTGAGTATTGCTAGGAATAATTCCTGAGTGCAGAGCCAGGAGTATCCCGTGAGCATCACCAGGTGTGGACACCCCCCCCCCCGAAAAAAGAAATCTGCTCTATTATTTTTTAAAATAAAGAATTTCACTATATACTTCCTGTACTCCCTCTGCTGTTTCCTAGCAGGCCTCCGGGGGCTAAACCTGTAGCCTGTGCTGTAAACTTAGGTGTGGCCAGTGTGGACATTCCTGTTTACTCCCCCCCAGCAGGAGAGGCGCACCATTGTCCCCATTTACCATGACTTCGCTGAGTAAGTGACTTGTCCGAGGTCACCAGCACGCAAGGGGTGAGCTGGTGTTTGTCCATATTTTTAACTTTTCAGGTTCAGGCAACATGGTTCTACCATTAGTGTTGGCACTTGTGGTCCTGATGCACAAACTTGCTGCACACTCCCCCCCTCTAAAAGTGCCCAGAACCCTCCATCAGTGAGTGTCCTTTGTCACCTCTCCCCTGCCTCTTCCTTCCCCCGATTTGTAATCTCAGTTTTATAACCCAAGCCAACTCTTCGCTCCATACGGCCTGTGCCCTTGTTTATTTCTCTGTGTGCACGGAGAACATTTCATCTTGCAGTTATAGAGTGTTCCACTGTGTATATATTCCACAACTTTTTTGTGGGGAGGTGGGTTTCTGGGTCACACCCGGCACTGCTCAGGGCTTACTATGGCTCCAGCCCCTATATTGCATCACTTGTTATCCATTCATCCATCATTCGACACCTGGGTTACTTCAATGCCCTTGCTATTGTGTTCAGCACTGCAGTGAACATGCGTGTATCATTTTGAATTAATGTCTTTGGGGCGGGGGCAGATGCCAAGAGGTAGAATCACTGGGTCATAGGGGATCTCCGTCTTACTTTTTTGAGTAATCAGCACACTGTTTTCCACAGAGGCTAAACCAGAGAGTTTTTCCACCAGCAGTGAATAAAGGTTCCCTTTCATCACATCCTTATCAACATCGGTCAGTTTGTCTTTGTTTCGGGGCCACGCCTGGCAGTGCTCAGGGCCTACTACTGACTGTGTCAGGAATCACTGCTGGTGGTACTAGGGGGACCAGGGATTGAACCTGGGTCGGCCAAGTGCAAGTCAAATATATCCACTGTACTATTGCTCTGGTCCTGTTTTTTGATACAGGCCATTTTTACTGCTGTGACATTCTTCATGATTGTTTCGTTTTTCATTTCACTGCTACTAAGTGGTGAACTTCTTTTTCATATGTCCCCCAGAGGTAAGTATATGTCCTCCTTTTTCCATTTTTTGATGGGGTTATTGTGGGTTTTATTTTTTTGTCATTCTTAAACTTTGAGAGTGCTTTATATACCTCGAATATTAGCCCTTTATCTGGTGCGTGTCGTGCAAATATTTTCTCCCAGTCAGTACGGTGGGCAGTAAAACTCAAGTTTCTTTTGCCAAATTAAATTTTTTAATTTGCCAGAGTCCCATTTGTTCTTGGGGTTACCTTTGTCCATGGAGTCCACTTACTGAAGATGCCTCTTATTTTCATATCCTCCAGAGTTCTGCCTGTGTTTTTCCGAATGTGTTTGATGGACTCTGGTCTGTTCTGGAGATCTCGGATGAGTTTTGTGAATGGTGTGATAGGGACCCAGTTTCTTTTTTGTCATTTGTGTGTTTGCAAGTGGCTGGTTAGTTTTCCCACCCCTACTGTTGAAGGGGCCGCCCTCGGCCCCCCGTGAGGCACCCAGCTCCTCTGTCCTAGATTAACTGCTCTGTTAATCTGAGGCCTTATCTCAGGGCAGAGCCAGTGTTTGAACTCAGCTCCCAAGCTCCCTGTGTCGTGTTGTCCCCTGCTGGCTGTGTGTCTGTCCCTCGGCTGAGGGCCCGCCTCCCGAGGCCCCTGCAAACAGAGCTACCTTTTGGGGGTGAGTCAGAGAAGGTTCTAGGCTGACCCCACGGTGAATGGGTGGTTTGGGCAAACTCGCTGGCCAGGTGTGAGGGTGCAGGTCACCGTGGCCCGCCCCTGTCCCTCCACAGCTGAGCTACTTTCAAAGGGGGGGACGGCCCCCTGCGGCACGGTCGGTGGCTAGCTTGTTCTGGACACGAAGGTCCACTGGGCGCTTTCCCGCCTGTGGTGTGCTTGGCTGTCACAGCCCTGGAGGTGGGCGGGCTGGCCGGCCATCCCCCCTCCGCTGTGGACAGCGCGAAGGGCACCCCGCTCAGAGTGAGGCACAACGAGGGGCTGCCCTGGCCCTCCTGCCTGCCCGCCGACTGCCTGTGCGGCCCCTTCGTTCCAGGGACAGATGCCGATGGGTGACGAGGAGGCTCCACGGCTAGCGGGCGCCTTTGGGGACAGGCAGGGACCAGAACAGTTCGCGCTCAGCCACCGGTTGCTGGTCGGTCCCAAGCCTCCCACCCCACAGGTGGCCTGTGACTCCCGCAGATCCCCCAGCCTGTGAGCTGGACCCGCTCAGCGCCGGGGCGGGCAGCAGCACCGTGCCCCGAGCGCAGACCCGGCGGCCTTTGACCTCTGAGCAACGCGAGAAAAGCAAAGATGTGAATTTCCCAGGACCCCTGGAGTGACCCCATGGGCCAGTCTGCAGGGCCAGCATGCCTCCGGGTGGTTCCTTGGCGAACTGTGAACCGGCAGCTTCAGCGGAGAGCCCCTCCACCGCTGCCCGCTGCCCCCACCCTGCCCCCCACACACAAGGGCACAGATTGCCCTGACCCTCCCGTGGGTACCCAGCAAAGCTGGCAGTCCCTCTGTGTCACGGCCAGTCCACACTCAGCCAGGAGGTAGGTGGCACCCCCCCCATGTGACAGGTGGGGAAACCGAGGCACAGAGAAGCAGCACCTTGTTCAAGCTGGGAAGTCCTGTGGGGAGGGGCAGAACCAGGATGTTCTTGAGTTGTGACTCCAGATACATGGTGCGGGTGCTAGGTTGTCCTTGGGAAGTGCTCTGTGTCTGTGCAGTGACCTCAGCTCCCTGGACGATTTGTGAGAGGTGGACATGTTGCAAAACCCCAATTCTCAGACTCCCATCACCAAGGATACAGTTATCTTTTTCAGGTTTTTTTTGGGGGGGGGGTTGGGCTCACACCTGGCAGTGCTTAGGCCTTTCTCCTGGCTCTGCACTCAGGGATCACTCCTGGCAGGTTCAGGGGACCATATGGGGTGCCGGGGATCAAAGCCAGGTCAGTCAAGTGCAAGTCAAGCGCCCTACCTGCTGTGCTATCACTCCGGGCCTGGGAACATTTATCTGATGTAGAGAGACACATTAGGGAAAAGATGGGCTCAAGACCCAGCCTTTTAACTTGCGATGAATCGTGCTTATCTATTAAAGTGGGAACATTAATAATCCATGTCTCTCTTTTTTTTTTCTCTTATTTTCTTTTGGGGTCACACCTGGCAGTGTTCAGGGTCTACTCCAAACTCTGTGCTTGGTGGATCCTGCGGTACCGGGGATCACACCTGGGCCTCCCCCGTGCGAGGGCATGTGCTCCTTTGAGCCATCTCTGGCCCAAGCCAACTCTTTCTTCTGGGGTGGTTGTCGGGGTCAAGGGAGGAATGTGTGTTACTGTGTTTCGAGAACTATGGGACTCCAGTCTTGCAGGGCAGTGGCCTTGCCCTCTGCACAGATGTTGGTATCTACCACAGAGAACAGCTCTTACTCCCCCAAGGTGGCCACCAGACCTTGTGTGCGGCCCGTCTGTCCAGTCCCAGGGTGGGGGTGCCTGGGAGCCCCGAGTCCAGGCTGGTCAGCTCCTAAACACCCGTGGTTGCTCCTTTCTCCGAGCCTGTCCCTCTGCATCGCAGTCAGGTGGGCACAAATAGGACCCGCAGCCCCACTGCCCAGAGTCCCCACGAAAAGTGGCTGTGTGCCCCAAGGAGGGCAAGCTCAGGAGTCCTGGGAGAGGCAGAAATCAGCCTGTGAAGGGTCAGGAGAGGAATCAGAGGAGCCTCCCATATGCCGTGAAGGGAAGTCGGCATGACTGCTCAGAACGCGACTCAGCCACAGGCAGACACATCCGTGGCCTTAGCAGGCTCTCTCCTCAGTCTGCAGGGGAAGGAAGGAGAGCCCAAGGATGCTCGCTAAAGCTCTGTGTGTCGACAAGAGGCACTGGCAGCCGCCTTGATGCCCGTGGACAGAAGGGCAGGCAAACAGATCGCGGGCTCATCAAGTTCAGTTGTGTCCTGCTGTAAAACAGAATGGGTCTGTGCTCCAGGTGTGAACGCGGATCAGCCTCAGAGGAATAAGTCTCATCTGGAGGGGAGGGGCAGAGCAGGACTCCCCGGGGAACCACTGATGCACCTTCTGAATGCGTTTGTGGGAACTTGGGGGTTGAGGGGAGCGCTTAGGGCCTGGGACAGGCGCGTGACAGCGTGCAGGGAAGACGGCACGATTCTGAATCTGGAGGAAGGAGTGAGTGCTCCTGGGGTGGAGGAAGGGATGGGAGATGGCATCTGTGAGGGGAAGGGGGACCCTGGCTTTCCACTCTCTCTGCCACATCTCCTTTATTTAAAAAAAAAAATCTACAGCAAAAGTGGGACGATGTTAGAGTTTATCAGAGGCGGGCGTTCTGACAGAGAGGCAGGTGATTCTTGTGGCTCCCTCTCTGTAAAGCTGCTCGATTTTGTCGTGAAAGAGCCCACACCATGTTGCCAGGGGGGCGAGTTTTGTGTTTCCCATTCTTTACAAACTCAGGAAAATTTTAAAAAGTCAAATAAAATCTGTACAATGGAGCTGCAGGGCTGAAGCTATAGTGCAGTGGTTAGGGAATTTGCCTTGCACATGGCCAACCCGGGTTCAATTCCCAGCATCCCATATGGTCCCCTGAGCACCACCAGGAGTAATTCCTGAGTGCAGAGCCAGGAGTAACCCCTGTGCATCGCCTGGTGTGACCCAAAAAGCAAAAAAAAAGAATAAAAGAATAAAGCTGCAGCTTTTGCTCTTTGAATCCATCATGCAAATTTAATTCCATGCCAGGAGGGAGACAGGTGATTCAAGGGGTGCGGTTTGTAGAGATGGCACTTTCCAACAGGAAGCCTGAGGGGGTGCCGCTGTGAGGGGCCCTGGAGGGGCGGATCAGCTCAGCTCTCTGCCGGGACAGCCGTGGGAGGCGTGTTCAAGGCCAGTGTGCCCTCTGCACACGCTCCTTCCACTCTCCGTCCCTCTGTCAAACACGAACCCCACATCCCTCAGTGGGGCTGTGGCAAAGGCCAGGGGGAGGCTTGTAAAGGCGGGACCCCAGTTTTCACTTTTCACAGAGGTGCCCACTTCTCGACACTGTGGTTCCCGAGTCACACAGTTAATGCCTTAAAAAAATCTACAGAGGGGGCTGGAGCAATAACACAGCAGGTAGGGCATTTGCCTTGCATGCGGCCGACCCGGGTTCGATTCCCAGCATCCCATATGGTCCCCTGAGCACCGCCAGGAGTAATTCTTGAGTGCAAAGCCAGGAGTAACCCCTGAGCATCGCCCGGTGTGACCCAAAAAGCCAAAAAAAAAAAAAAAAATAGAGTCTATTGCAGGGCTGAGTGTGGACGTGCTTAGGGGGAGGGAAGTAAGAGCTGGAGGTTCTAGGGACCAGCCCTAGATCTGGGTTCAGTTCCTGGCACCTCATGGTCCTTTGAGCATCACCGGGTGTCTCTCTAGATGCCCCCCCTCAAACACTGCTGGGGTGGTCCCCAGGCATCCTGGGCAGAACCTGAACAGCATCTCACCCTTGTGCTGAACTAAGAACTAGTGACCCGCTGGGCTGAGAGTCACCAATAGGACACCCAACCTTATGAGCACTACTTGGGAGCAAACCTCCCAACCCCCCCCCCCAAAAAGAGAGTTGGAGGTTCTTTAGCTGGGGGAGGGCTGGAGTTCGTGCCTGGCATGCACGGGGCTCCCCACCTCAATCCCTGGGGTCCTGTGACCTCCGGGGTACTCTGTACATAGCCGTGGTTGCCCCAGCACCTCAGGGGAGCCACCCCAAGAGGGGAAAAAAAGTTATGGGTGCATAACCTCGATTCTCCTCACCCTCTGGCAAGGCGGGCTGTTCCGGAAATGCCTCAAGGGGTGAGCACAAGCCACTGACGGCCATAGGTCAGTCAGCTCAGGGATGGCCACAGACGCGCAGGTGCACACGAGAGGTGTGGCTCAGTAGGATGCGATGACTGGACTTGTCCCACTCTGGTGATTTGGCCCTGGGACCAAATGCATGCCCTCTTCAGAGAACCAGCTCAGCAGAAGCTTCCGGTGTTCCACCGTGGGGGGGGGGGACAGGCCTCTCGGAGCCGCCTCTCTACCGCGCACTTGCTCAGCTGGTTTCACCTCCCGGTGCCTTGGTGCCTCCGGCAGAGTCTTTTTTGGGGGGAAAAGAGGTACACCTGGCTGTGCTCGGGGCTTAATCCCGGCAGGCTCAGGGGACCATACCTGGCGTTAACCCCGGTCAGCCTTGTGCAAGCAGGCACCTTATCTGCCGGGCTATCTCTCTGGCCCCAGGGCCTTCCTCTGAGTATCCCTGTATGAGGTTTCTCTAGCCACCCGTGTTGGTAATGCTGGTAAAAGGCCCCTCGGGCCCCTCGTATCTGCCTGGTGGGAAAGAGACATTGCCACACGGTCCAGCAGAGACCAAGTGGCGCCCCGCCCAACCCAAGGACACGCAGGTTTGGCTTGGCTCCGTTTTTCAGGCCACAGCTACTGGTGCTCGGGAGTTTACTCCCAGCTCCGCACTCAGCGATCACTCCTGACGGTGCTCAGGGGACCCTATGGAGTGACAGGGGCTGACTCCAGGTTGCCTGTGTGCAAGGCAAATGCCCTACCCACTGTACTATCTCTCTGGCCCCCAGGACTTTATCAACCATGGTATGTGCTCTTTGAAGTTCCATCTTAGAAACGAGAAAATGGAGGCGAGGAACATCTCTGCATCCCACACATAAAGCAGGCAGGCAGGGGACCCCGTGGCCGTGAATTTCAAGACGCCGTAAAACCAAGGTTTGATCTAAAAGGAGGTCTGCCGCCAACCTCAGCTCCAGGCAGAGCTGCCAGCCCAGGAGGGAGCTGAGGCCCTTTAATCAGTGCCCAGTGTGGTCACTCAGTCCCGGCTCCCAGCACCCTTCCTTGTGAGAGCCATCCTGGTCCCCCTGCCCTAGGCCTCCTGCAGGCCCCAGCTCCCTGCGGGCCCCAGGCCCTGGGCACAGCCCTAGAACAGTATGTCTAGCCCTTTGAGCAGGGCATCATTATTCTCCTCTCTGGCTTTTTTTTTTTCTTCTTTGAAATAAAAGCTCACCCACCTCTCTATTAACCCAGATTTGCATAGCATCTCCTTAGGAAAAAAAAAAAAAACCTCCTGGGCCCAGAGCCTCTGAATTCTGCTTTTGCAGGGTTTCTGAGAAAGCTCTGCTGTCTTTGAAGGCTGGCGGCCAGCAGACTTCTCTCTCACGCATCCCCTTGGAGAAAGGAGGAGCCTGTGCATTCTGCGTGCGAGGCCCGCCCTGCCCGGGTTAGAGACGAAGGGAGGGGAAGCCAAGGTCAAGGCTTGTGGGGCTCAGGATGGGGTGCAAGCAGGGCCCTCCCGATCGATCAAGTCTGAGCTGCTCACCAAAGAACCAGTGACCCGGGGGCTCGGGGGGCTGAGCCCAGGGTTGCCATCTCTCTTGCTGGGGTGCAGGTGTTGCCTTAGTCTCACCAAAGGGCAGGGGAGCGGCAGGGGGAGTGGGGCGTATGGGGAGATTCAGTTCTCAGTAACAGGACAGACAGACAATGTGATTCACTAAATTAGTTCCCGAAATACAAAAATGCGTTTGTGTGTGTGTACAAGTAAGCGATACAATACGTGCCTCGCTGGGGTCCCATTTGCCGTTCATCCCTTCTCAGTGCCGGTAGGCAAGCCAGCAAAAGGAGAGAGAGCTCAAAGGGCTGGAGCACCTGTTTTGCACGTAGGTGTCTCTGGGTCAACCCCCGGCACCACACAGTGCCCCAACGACTGTCAGGAGCGGCCCCTGAGCACTGCCAGATGAGCATCCCTGCCAAGTAACGGGGCTCAGCCGGGAAAGCAGTGAGTGTGTGTCTCTGGGTGAGAGCCCCAGGAAGCAGTGGGGGCTCGGGGGGCACCGCTGGAGCAGCATCTGTTCCAGGCACGCTGAGCCAGGCCACAGGTACGTTCCGGGAAGCCCCTCCGACACCCCCCCTCACCCAGGGAGACGCGGGCTGACCAGCTTCCCAGGGTGACTAACCCCTGACCCAGCATGGGGGGAACAGGTCATGCTTGATGTGGTCGGATCAGGCGCTGCTGAAACCTTTCCCCTGGCGACTGGAAAGCACGCGCCTGCGGGCCAGCCTCTCCCTACCTCCCCGCCTCCTGGGATTGCAGCCCCAGCGTGCTCAGGAGCCCACTTTCTGTCAGCTTCCGGAACCCCACGTAGTGGTGGCTTCCGGCCCAGCATCCCTGGGCTCCCTCTCCTCCCCCCCCCCACCCCCCCATGTCTGCCAAGTGCGTGGCTCAGTATCACCATGAGGCCAGGGCTGAGGCACGGGCCCCCCCCCCACCCACACACCACCATCCACACAGGTGCACATGTCCCCCTACCGTGCAGGTGCATCCACGCATCCCTACCCCCTACAGGTGCATCCCTACCCCCCTGACCCCTACAGGTGCATCCCTACCCCCCTGACCCCTACAGGTGCATCCCTACCCCCCTGACCCCTACAGGTGCATCCCTACCCCCCTGACCCCTACAGGTGCATCCCTACCCCCCTACCCCCTACAGGTGCATCCCTACCCCCCTGACCCCTACAGGTGCGTCCCTACCCCCCTGACCCCTACAGGCGCATCCCTACCCCCTGACCCCTACAGGTGCATCCCTACCCCCTGACCCCTACAGGTGCATCCCTAACCCCTGACCCCTACAGGTGTATCCCTACCCCCCTGACCCCTACAGGTGCGTCCCTACCCCCCTGACCCCTACAGGTGCATCCCTACCCCCCTGACCCCTACAGGTGCATCCCTACCCCCCTGGCCCCTACAGGTGCATCCCTACCCCCCTGACCCCTACAGGTGCATCCCTACCCCCCCCACCCCTACAGGTGCGTCCCTACCCCCTGACCCCTACAGGTGCATCCCTACCCCCCTGACCCCTACAGGTGCATCCATACATCCATAACCTCTATAGGAACATACATGCACCCCCTAGCCCCTACAGGCTCATACATGCAACCCTAACCCCTACATGATGTGTTTAAGGCATGTCAGGAATAAAGCTCAGGACTCCCTCATGCAAGGCAGGTGCTCCAGCCCTCTGAACCATCTCCCCAGGCTACCTGTTAATTTTTATAACTACATTCAAGTGTTCAAGGCTGGTGCTATGGTCATTTTTTCCCCTTCTGATCTCAACAGAGATTTAGACCATTTTCCCATGTTCCCAAGAGTACCGTGAACCCTGCCTCCATCCACACAATCCTAGGAAGCTGAGGTTGAGAAGATGCTGGCACCACCACACGCTTCCAGAGGTGTCCAAACAAGAGGACCAATGCTGCCCCCAGCTGGCTTTCTCCGGGGCAGCCTCCCCTTGTCTCTCAGCCAGACCCCAGTGTGGGGGCCACTTACCCAGGCCCTCTCCAGGACACCAGCGCCCTGGGACTAGCCCCAGGACACCTGGTCTGGACGTGAGGGGCTTGACTGGGAGCTGGATTCCTCTCTAGAGTCAGGAGTGCCCTCGGGGGCACAGGGGCACTGCAGGAGGGGGTTCCCTCTCCCTGGGCCTGCCCAGCACCTGTGTCTCGTTTAAGACTCAACTCAGGGTCCCAATTGTGGTTCAAGTAGTAGGGCACATTCCTTGCATGTGTGAGGCCCTGGGTTTGACCCCTGGACTGCCCCGACCCCCCGCCCCAAAGCCCCCACCCCCAGCATGACTAGGACTGGTCCTCATTAAAGAAAAAAGAAAACAGCTGGAGTGATAGCACAGCGGGTAGGGCATTTGCCTTGCACACGGCCGACCTGGGTTCGAGTCCCAGCATCCCATATGGTCCCCTGAGCACCGTCAGGGGAAATTCCTGAGTGCAGAGCCAGGAGTAACCCCTGTGCATCGCCAGGTGTGACCCAAAAAGAAAAAAAAAAAAAGAAGCTGGAGAGGTAGTATAGAAAGTAGGGCACAAACCTGACCCAGGTTTGATCCCCATCCCCCCTCAAGCCAGTCAGAAGTGACCCTGAGCACAGAGCCAGGAGTAAGCCCTGAGCACTGCTGGGTGTGGCCCCCAAACAAAACCAAAACGAAAATAAGTAAAATTTTAATTGCCAAGGGAACAAAGGTTCAATTGCAGCCTCCGTGCCCTTTCAGTGGGGCCCGTAGCTTTGAAGGCCCCCAGACAACCTCGTGTGGGGGTCTGTGGAAGGAGGACACAGGCCTTCTTTCTCCGGTAGCGGACGGACACACCTGAAGAGCAGTGGTGTGCAGGTGTGTGCGGAGAGGCCAGGCGGGCCTGCGGTGGCAGCTGGCAGGGTGCCCGTGCCTTGCCTGGGAGGATAGAGCCCCTTGGAACCAGGAAGTGGTAACTCGGCAAACCTCCTCGGCTCCCTTTCACACCTTTGCTGTGACTCATTTAGGCAAAATTCAACGAACTTTGACCACATGCTTAGCCCGTGGGGTCTGTTTTAGTTGGACGGCTCCACGGCCTTCCCCTGCCCTCCACCCCAGCCCATCCACAAGGCCGGAATTTCAGGAAGCTGCGTCTAGAGTGAAAAGAAAGAAAAAAAAACACACAGCAGTGAGCAGTGGGGCTCAGGCAGGGGACCTGGTGGTTCCTGCCCAGCCGTCCCTTCTGAGCCTGGAGGAAGGGGTGGGGTCTTCCCCTGCGGGGATTGGCTTTCCACGGGGCAGAACCTCACAGTGAGCCACAGAGACCCTCGGAAAGGGAAAACCGTGGGGCTGGAGAGCTAGTGCCAGGGGTAGGGCGCTTGCCTTGCACACAACCCACCCAGGTTTGATCCCTGGCATCCCGACAAAGAGAACGCTGTCTCTATAGAATATGTCAGGCTTCCGTTGTGTTTTTTTTTTCTTTTTGGGTTACACCCGGCGATGCACAGGGGTTACTCCTGGCTCTGCACTCAGGAATTACTCCTGGCGGTGCTCGGGGGACAATATGGGATGCTTGGAATCGAACCCGGGTCGGCCGCGTGCAAGGCAAATGCCCTACCCGCTGTGCTATGGCTCCAGCCCCTCCGTTGTGTTTTTAAAGCGAATCACCGATGTGGTGTGCATAAGACACGAGTCAGTTTCAAGTCTAATACTATGTCCATGGGGTTGGCGCGATATTACAGCGGGCAGGGCCCTTGCCTTGCACCCGGCCAACCCAGGTGATCTACCGAGTCCCGCCAAGAGTGATCCCTGAACACTGAGGCAGGAGTGAGTCCCGAGCACCACCGGGAGTGGCCCCCAAACCAGTCGACAAACAATATGTCTGTGCATCTCTGTCTCTATCTGCACTGGCATCCCTGTCTTTATCCAGGGTATATTCATTATGTTATTCATAAACAGACCTTTCCTCCAGATGTTTCTATTCTTTTTTTTTCTGCTTTTTGGGTCACACCCGGCAGTGCCCAGGGGTTCTCCTGGCTCTGCACTCAGGAATTACTCCTGCCAGTACTCAGGGAACCAGATGGGATGCTGGGAGTCTAACTCTGGTCGGCCACATGCAAGGCAAGCGCCCTCCCCACTGTCCTATCACCCCAGTCCCTGTTTCTGTCGTTTCTAGAGTCAGTGACTGAGGGTCCAGCCCTGGAGGGCTGCACCTGAAGACCTGGAGAGACGCCCCTTCTCTTCCACCCCCACCTTCTCTGACGAGTGTCTTGGCTGCCCTCTGGTGGTCATTGGGAGCCTCAGCAAGCCTGTCGCGGCGGGCAGGTTTCTTGGCTTTCCCAAGCCTCGTTTCTTGAAACTGTTTTCCCCCCTCTGAGATGGAACATCCTTTACAACTCCGCTGTTTGCTCCAGTCTCTGCGTTTGTCTTGGACGCGGCGGACCCGGGTTCGTTTCCTAGCATCCCATCTCAGCATCACCAGGAGTGATTCCTGAGCGCAGAGCCAGGAGTAACCCCTGTGCATCGTTGGGTGTGACCCAAAAAAAAAGAAAAAAAAAGGAGAGAGAGAGAGAATAAAGTTTTGCAGCTCTTAAATGGATAGCACAGCGGTAGAGCGTTCACCTTTCACGCAGCCGACCCATGTTCAATTCCTCTGCCTCTCTTGGAGAGCCCGGCAAGCTACTGAGAGTATCGTGCCCCCACAGCAGAGCCTGGCAAGCTCCCCGTGGCTTAGTGGATATGCCAAAAACAGTAACAATAAGTCTCACAATGAGAGACGTTACTGGTGCCCGCTCGAACAAATTGATGAGCAAGGGGATGACAGTGATGAATGGATGTTACCATTCCATGCCCCTGCCAAAGTCTCAATATCTCCCCCCGCCAAACCATATCACGTTACACCCTTACTCCTCACCCCACCCCTGCTCTCAGCTCTGCAGAGCCCAAGGGCTTGTTTTTCCTCTGGCTTTGTCTGTTCTCTTGCTTTGCTTCTCTGCCCTTCACATACATGTGTAGCATTTGTCCTTCTCTTTCTGGCTTGTTTTCTTCACACAGTCCACTCCCCCCACCCCCGCCACCAGGTCCATCCATGTTATAGCAAAAGGGAATATTTCATCTTTTCTTATAGCTGCATAGTATTCCATTGGATATGTAACCCACCACTTGTTGTTGTTGTTGTTGCTTATTGGGTCACACCCAGTGTTGCACAGGGGTTACTCCTGGCTCATGCACTCAGGAATTACTCCTGGCAGTGCTCGGGGGACCATATGGGATGCTGGAACTCAAACCCGGGTCAGCCACGTGCAAGGCAAACGCCCTACCCACTGTGCTATCACTCCAGCCCATGTAACCCACCACTTTTGGATTTTATTTATTTAGTTTTTGTTTGGGGGGGTCACCCAGTGATGATCAGGGGTCACACCTGGCTCTGCACTCAGGGAAAACCCCTGACGATGCTCGGAGGACCATCGGGGATGCCAGGAATTGAACCTGAGTCTGATGTGTTGTGCTACTAGCTCTCTGACCCCAGACCACAACTTTTAAACCACTCCTCTGACATTTTGGCACTTGGGTTGTTTCCAGATCTTGCTTTTATGCTTGGCTACTGTATTATACTCGGCTATTGAGCGCTACGATGAACACCATGTCCAGGCGCCTCTTTAGATTAGTGTTCTTGAGTTCCTGGAATAAATACCTACGAATGCTGTATCACATGGCATATATGTATATATATATTTATTTTTGAGACATTTTCATACTGTTTTCCATAGAGACTGAACCCATTTACATTTCCGCCAACAGTGTAGAGGAGTTCCTTCTTCTCCACGGCCCCACCCACACTTAGTGTTGCTGGGTCTTTTTTTAGCACATGCCCTTCTCAGGGCTGTGAGCCCTCATTGTAATTCTTCCTATGAGAAGGAATAATGAGTTTTTATTTTCCATGTGCCTGCTGGTCACGTGTTGGACTTTTTTTTTTTTTGGTCTGTTTATCATTTTGGGTTTCTTAGGCCACGCCAAGGGTTCTTGGGACTTACTCCTGGCTCTGTGTCAGGGGTCATTCCTAGAGGGGCTCGGAGGCCCATTCGGGCTGCTGGGGAGGGTACCTGGGACGGCTGTGGGCAAGGCAGGCGTCCTGAGAACTCTACTGCCTCTCTCTGGATGCCGTCTTTGACGAAGTGTCTGTTGGGCTCTTCTTCCCATTATTGGATGGGGTTCTTTGTTACTTTTTGTTGCTGAGTTTTGTGAGTTATTCACACGACTTGAATCTATGAATGTATAAGGACCTCAAGCCCCTGGTCAGGTGTATGGCATGCTTATATTTTTGGTTTTGTTTTGGGATGACATCTGACCGTGCTCAGGGCTTCCTCCTAGCTCTGCACTCAGGGGATCACTCCTGGTGGGTTCGAAAGACCATATGGAGTGTCCGCTGGTAGGCTGAGTGCAAAGCAAGCACCCTACCTGTTGTACTATCCCTCCAGCCCTGGCGGACAAACATTTTCTCCCACCCAATAGCGCCTTCTCAATGCCATAGTTTCTGGGGAAGGAGGCTCCTAATTGGTAACTCAGGCATCCCAAGGGCCTCCCCTCCCCCCCAACAATCTAGGCCAACTAGGCCAGTGGTTCATGGGCCTGAGAATGCGATCTAAGAATGCAAGGACCTTAGATGAGCCATCTCTCGAGCCCTGCAGTGCTGAGGGTTATTGGGGCCACCCAGGCAGTATTTGCCTGCCTCTAGGGCATCCCCTGCACTGTACAGAAGCCTTCAGGGCTGCCTCTGGCAATGCATGGAGAGCCCATTGGTGCAGGGGTCGAGCTGGGACAGCCGGTTCAAAGCAGGCGCCTGAACCCCTGCACTGTCTCTCAGGCCCCTTGATGATGAGTTCTTCCACCGTGCAGAAGCTTTTTGGTTGGATGAGTTCCCCTTATTCATGTTTTCTTTTGTCTCTCTTGCTGTTGGAGTCAAATCCCCTTAAGACATTATTAAAACCCAAAGGCATGTCTGAAAATCATCCCTGTAGTTTATGATCTCAGGTCTAATGTCTAAGTCTTCAATCCATTTCAAGCTAACTTTTATGCACAGCATCCAGATCCATCCCTTTGCATCTGGCTACCCAGGGGATTCTCCAGCACCCTTTATTGAAGAGAATCTCCTTTCTCCACCATAGGCTCTTCTGTCCTTTGCCATCAAGGAACTGCCCATAAAGGTGAGGCTTTATCTGTAGGTTCCCAATTCTACTCCGTTGACCCATGTCTGTTTGAATCCCAATACCACACTGTTCTCATCCCTGTAGCGTTGTAGGATAGTTTGAATTTAGAGAGTCTGATGCCTCCATGCCCTACCAGGATTTATTTATTTTTACTTTTCGGGGGCAGGAGCTGCCACCTGGGTTACACTCGCAGTGCTTGGCAAGCTGTACAGTCATGGCTCAACTGAGTTATTTATTTATTTTTTTCTTTCTTTTTGGGTCACACCCAGCGATGCTCAGGGGTTACTCCTGGCTCTGCACTCAGGAATTACTCCTGGCGGTGCTCAGGGGACCATATGGGATGCCAGAGATTGAACCCAGGTTGGCTGCGTGCAAGGCAAACACCCTACCCAGGTCTAGGCCCTCCACTGAGTTATTTGAAAAACTCAATTCTCATCTGTGAGGCAAAATTCCCATGGTGACTCGGCAGCCCAGACTTTCCAGAGGCTTCTGCTCTCCCCCGGGGGGCTTTGGACTTCTCTAAACCAAGAACTGGGCCAGGCCTGGAGGTGGCACTGACCAATTCAGTCTCTGTTCCCTGAACTTCCTGGGTGGGGGGGGGGGCGGGGCTGGGGAATGCAGTTCGACTCTGGGTCTCACGGGTGGAGGAAACCACCCCAGCCTCCTACAGACTGGAGGCCTTGGCTGAAAGTTTCACTCCTCTGGAAGAAAACGCTGACTCCTTGAGTCTCACCCGCCCCCTCCCCCCCAACTCCCCTCTCTCCACTTCCTCTCTCATGTGTCCAGTGCCTGGAGCCAGTAAGTGTTGCCCCACCATTCCCTGCACTGCCCCGGGGGACTCCCACGGCTGCTGAGTCCCCAGCTCTGATGTAAAGTGGGGGGACGCCTAGAGCGGGCTCCACGCTGCTGAATGAATGTGGCGACACGAGGCTGAGCGGAAGAAGTGGTTGGGAGGGATTTCTGGGGCTCCCTGCCTCTCCCCCACGGGAGGGGGGATGGGGTGCAGGGTTTCCCCTCCCTCCACCCTCATCACCGGGTTTCAGAACCATGGACGGTTTGTCCAGGAACTGGGGGCTGGAAAGCCCTCTGAGGTTGAGGTTGGGGCATCCGTCCTTTCAAGAGTGGAACTGAGACGCCGAGTGTGGTCGCCGTTGTCTGTACCTCCACATCTGGCCAGGGTGTGTGGGGGGAGCACCACGCAGCCCTCCTCCCTCAGCCCGGCCCGGCCCCAGGCCTGGCTTCGAACTCACAAACCCACCGTGGAACCCTATTGATAAACTATCTATGTCAGTAAACCTGGATGTGACCGCCGGCTTCTTGTGAGCAGGGAGGGACACTTACCTGCCAGTAATACTAACTAACCCAGAGGTCACTGCCCTTGGCACTTCTCAGAAGCCTCTGCAGGAGCAGGAGAAGAAGGAGAGATTGTTGGGGGCGACCCCTGCAGCCCTCTGGCCGCCCTGAGCGTTGGGGGGTAGGCCAGCAGGTGATGGGCAGGGCCGGCTGTGGTGGGAAGCCAGCAGCCCAGACCACACCAGTCAACCTTCCGGCCTGGGTGTCCCAGGGCCCCGAGCCCTTCTCCGAATCCCTGGCACCTTTGTGGTAGCTTGCACCTGAAGATGGGAAGAGACAGAAACCCAAGTACCAGAAAAGCTAGTCGCGGTGGTGATGGTTGGTGAGAAGCTGGTGACCCCAGACACCACAAGGTGTTTTTTCTTCACAGTCATCTTCATGGTGTGACAATGTGTGCTTTGTCTGGGGGCCACACCCAGCAGAGTATGAGGCTTCCTTCCCCCTGGCTCTGCACCCCAGGATCGCTCCTGGCAGGCTGGCCGGGCGCTGGACCATATGGGGTGCTGGGATTCAAACCCAGGTCAGCCACATGCAAGGCAAACACCCTACTCGCTATCCTATTGCTTCAGCCCCAGTGTTTGGTATTTTTTAATCGATTAATGACTTTGGGCTCAGTCTCCCCAGACAGCCTCCCGGTATCTGAGTCTTGGCCCCGAGGCTGGGGAGAAGCCTATCGACCCCGCATGGCCTCTCTCTGCTTGGGCTCCTGCTCCTTTGCAGTTCCGGGTCCGTCAGCTCTTTCCACCTCTCCCCCTGCTAGAAACCCCCTCCGCAGCCCGACCTTCCATCAGGGTCCAACCAGCCTGAGACAGTGGGACTGTCCTTTGACGTGGAAACCCACCTTGGCTGGTCAGGGCTGGTGCCGGGGCAGGAGACCAAGCCTCCTTAGCAGGCACTTGAGGTGTCCAGAGCTTCCATGATCTGCTGGATAAGAGGGGACCATGGAGGCCACACACCTCAGCCCCCCGGGGGCTGCAGGGGGACAGGGCATGATATTTCAGTTGCAAGAAATGCCCTCAGAAGGGTGCAGGAAGGGACTAGAGCGATAGCACAGCAGATAGGGCGTTTGCCTTGCACACGGCCGACCCAGGTTCGATTCCCAGCATCGCATATGGTCCCCTGAGGACCACCAGGAGTAATTCCTGAGTGCATGAGCCAGGAGTGACCCCTGTACAACGCCGGGTGTGACCCAAAAAGAAAAAGAAAAAAAAAGAAGGGTGTGGGGCACTTTCATAAGCAAGTGTGCCCGAATTCTGCCCTCAGTACCAGTGTGGGGAAGGAGCACAGGGCCTGGAAGAAGACAGGTCAGGGCCGAGGACTTTGGGGTGGCCTGACCTGGGTCCCTTCCTGTAGAGGCCTGGGGAGCAGCAGGCTCACTCCGGGGAAGCTTCGGTGATGTGGAAGAATGAACCACAATCTCCCCCAGCCTCTCTCTTGAGGACGGGGACCCTTCAGGTCACCTCTGGGCGGGGAACAGGCCTCGTCTCTGGCTCCTGCAGGCTGGGACCAGTGACTCGAGGACAAAGGGAGAGTCTGCAGGATGCAGGACAAGCTGCACTTGCATCTCAGCAAGTCTTGTCTTCTAGAAGCATCTCTCCCTCCCTCCGCCCCCCTCCCCCCACCAATTCTGTGCTGACTCATTAAAGGGAAGGGAGGAGGGAAAACACCCAAGTTCCAAAGGAGCCAATCTGCAGTGAATTTTAAAAAGAACCCAAGCCAGCCTGAGCGGGAGAAGGGGTTTCCCCCAAACTCTCCCTGGGCTCACTCAGCAACTGAGAACATCGCTGGGGAAACGTTGGGGGGGAGGGGGGCGAGGGCGGGGGGGGGGGAAACGGGCGATTTTCTCTTCCCCACCGTTTCCCCCCAGCCTGGCACCGGGGGAGCCCTGTACCCTGGGAGCATCAAGGCCTCCCGCCCGCCCCCCACCCCCGGGGAACTTGGAACCAGATTCTCTGTGTTAGAGTGCAGTGCAAGAAGCAAGGAGCAAGCAAAGCCAGTGCAGTGTTTATGATCATGCAGAGAATAATTCCCGGCACCTTGTCGCCTGATGCAATCATTTTCCGCTTTGGGGGGCTTCCTCCCATCTTCCTGTCTTCAGCGCTGACTTGGGCTTGCCTGTTGCTGAGGCTGATTTGGGATTTCCTTCAACACAGATGCTGCTAGGCAGGTCCGTATAGGCTTCTCCATCTCCGTGACAAGATCCTGAGTGGCGTCAAGTTTCCGCTGTTAGAGGGCGGAGTCCACCACCCCTCAAGGACCGAGAGAGCAGAGCTGATAATGCAAATCACAGAGCGAGGTTTATTGTTCCAGCTAGCTGGGGTCCAAGTATCCGCTCGAGGACGAGGACGGAGTGGGCTTCAACAAGGACCCCGAGCACTCGGTTCAGCTCGTTCTTATACTTTCCTTTTGGCAAGTCAGTGTTACTCAGCGAATTTCTGTTACCTACATCTATTTTGTTATTGTTGCTTGGGCCCTCGACATCCAGCTCACCTCCCTGACAGTTACCTTCCATTATCAGTTTGTTTTGTTTTGTTTTGTTTTGGGGTCACACCCGGCGATGCACAGGGGTTACTCCTGGCTCATGCGCTCAGGAATTACTCCTGGCTGTGCTCAGGGGACCATATGGGATGCTGGGAATTAAACCTGGGTCGGCCTCGTACAAGGCAAACGCCCTACCCTCTGGGCTATCACTCCAGCCCCATGACAGTTACATTTCAGAGGTCTGTTTTTTTCCGCTTTTCTTGTTCCTGGAAGAGGTCTAAGTTACTCAGAGCCCGTCATGGCAGTTCTCCGGCTAAGTGGGTCCTAACACCCCCAGATCACGGCTGTCAAGGGCCAGGCGTGCGGGAGCTGCTCGTGAAAGGGGAGCTGTGATTTTTCTTTCTGGAAGCATCTCTCTGGTTTATTATTGTGCCTCCTTCTGGGTGATTAGAATTTCTCAGTTTGGGGAGCTGGAGAGGTAGTCCAGCAGGTAAGGCATTTGCCTTGCGCACAGCCTACCGGGGTCCCATCCCTGGCACCTCCTGTGGTCTCCCAGCACTGCCTGAAGTGATCCCTGAGTACAGAGCCAGGAATATCGCCTTTTGTGGACCACGCTCCCCCCCCCCCCCAACCTTCCCAGATTTTCTTAATTCTTTATAGGTCTGACTGCAATGAGAAAATCAGAAAACACTCTAAAGGAGGCATGGTCACAGTAAGATCTCTCAGGTACATCGTTTTTAAAAGAGTCCCAGTGTGCCGGAGGCATCTCCCGGCAGGCGGAACGCAGGCTGTGTATGTTGGAGGCCCTGGCTTCAATCCCCGGCACCCCCAGGAGCAACCCCTAAGTGCTGAACCTGGAGGAGCCATTATTAGCAACACATTAAAACAGTCAAAGGTACAGAGGTTCCAGGTGAACTCCACGGCCAAGCACCTCCTCTGCAAGCTCAAGGCCATCGTTTCCACTCCCTGGGGCATCCCACGTGTGGAGCCTGGCTGGCACTGCCACCTCATGCCATCCGTGCAACACAGCCTGGTGTGTGAGCGCCCCACCCACCCCGAAAGGGGTGTCACCTCCAGTGGGCACCTGTGGGAGAACCACAGTGGCCCCCGGCAAGTGTTACCACCAACCCCGTGAGGGACCCCTACTCAGAGCGCCCCAGCCGTGCTGTACCACCTCCCCCCACCACCCCACGACCACCACAAGGGGGAGGAAGACAAAAGGAAATGCAGGTGCTCCGGGGTGAGGCTGCAGCCACATGCCCACCGCGCCTTGTGCAGTTCACCCGCTCACTTCCGCGGGCTGAGGCCGCCCCTGGGGGTCTTGCGGCTGTGGAGGCAGGGCTGAGAGAGGGTCCACCTGCACTGACACGGCCTCTCTGCAAACACGGGTTCCACCCCCCGGGTCCTGCTCCATGGGGGTCTGGGAATGGAAACAAAAGGTCCCTGGGTGGCTTCTGCCCTCTCAGGATGAATTCTCGGGGAAGGGACCTCCAGTTCTCAGGGCAAGGGGTGCCCAGCCTTTGTCACACCGTGGAAGATGGCCACTGTGGGAAGCTGGTGAGCTGGCATCTCCGAGGATGTGAAGCGGGGCGGGCACATGGTTGCCCGCGAGAAAGGGCTTTCTTGCTTTAAAGGGGGCTCCCTTCAGCCCAGAGTGATAGTATAGCAGTTGGGGTGCTTGCCTTGCTCGTGGTAGACCTGGGTTCAACTCCCTGGCATCCCACATGTTCCCCTGAGTACCACTGATGTAGGCAGGTAGATAGGAAAAGGCCCTGGGTAATGAAACTTAGATTAACAAAGTCTCTGGGAAGGAGAACCCTAAGACTGATCCACCCTATGGATACAGAAAACAGATCTGATAAGGCCTTCGGCAGACCCTGAGGAGGTTAGACCCCTCCCCATGAAGTTCCTCAAACTCTCAGACCTCTCCCTTAATGTGATTAAAATATGATCCAGCCTAAAGAAGACCATCACCACTCCCAACCTCCCTGGTAACCTCCTTAGCAATGGACTTTTACCTGGAAAGGAGCCCCACGTGGGGGCAGGTTGAAGAGACCCTATAAAAGACACCTTGAACAAAGGAAGGGCGCGCATATGCTGCCTGAGCCCATGTGCTGCTTGCGCCCACGTGGCCAAGCACATGTGTCGCCCACATCTCCCCTCTTGATATGTGTACTTTCATGCTTTCGAGTCTAAAGCTCGAATGTGTATAGGGGCTCTCTCCACCCTTGGAGAAGCCCGCGTTCTCTCTTGAGTGCATTACTCTTACTATTCTCTCTCCCACTAGTCCCTTCCTCCTTCCCTCAAAAACCTCTAAATAAAATCTGTTCACTTCACTGCTTGTCTACTCCTGAAATTCTTTTCCGAGAGTGAGACAAGAACCCAGTAACCCTGGGTCCTGGGTGGTAGAGGCAGTTGGGGGGAAAGTGACCGTCTTTCTCCACCCTGCTTCACATAAGTCACCCGTGGGGCCCACGGACATCACCATCAGGAGTAACCCCTGAGCATCACCAAGTGTGACCCAAGAAACTGGGGGGAAAAAAAAAAGTCTTCATCCTGGCTCTGGGCTCAGGGATCACTCCTGGTGGTACTGGGGAACCATACATGCCTCTGGGGATTGAACTAGGGTCAGCCACGTGCAAGACAAGTGCCTTAATCCCTGTGCTCTCTCTCTGCCTCAGAGATCACAGCTGGGGGACCACATGGTGTGCAAGGCAAGCCCCTGACCCACAGTTCCATCTCTCCGGCTCCTGGTCTTTTTGCCTTTTTTTGCTGCCATAGGCAGATCCTTGCAAGGTACGTGCTCTGGCACTGAGCCCCTCACGGTGCTCTGGGGCTTATTAACAAAGACAATTCACCAAGGCATTGAATGCAAAATCAAGGACTCCTGTAGAGAATCATGATGCAGACACTAGGTAACCTCCTCCTGCTTCAGGTGAGAAAACTAAGGTGCTGAAACAGGAAATCACTTGCTCCAAGCCATGAAGCTTGCAAGGGGCTGAATCTTCCTTCCAGATAGACAGTCTGATTCTACATCATCCCTCAGCCCCTACACACACACATACAACCTTTTTTTTATTATTATTATTTGGGGGGTAGGCATGAGGAAGGTAATCCTCACACTTCCTTATTTTCATTTAACACACTTTCAAATTCATTGTGTGCAAAGATAAGTGTACAGGAGCGCTCAAATCTCGGTCTCAAAGGGTTTCCTTTCTTGCTCTTCCTCATTCCTCAGAATTGCTTCTGGGTGACTGACATCTGAGAACTGACACCTTGAGATTTTATCTGCAGACAGAGTAGCTGCCTGTCAGCCCAGCGGGCCATGCTTGATGGAGACTGCCGTGAGGTGTGAGAGCCCCACCTTGTGCTGTGGGGTCATTCTCATCATCCTCATCCTCATCCCCATCTTTGCTCTCTTTCTTGGCCTCCAATGTCAGGGTGGGGCCAGAGAGAGAGAGAGAGTTCACAGGGTTGAGCACATGCTTTGCGTGCAGGAGATCTGGGTTCAGCCCCTGGCCCGCATGTGTCTGGAGCCCCGGGAGCAGTCCCTGACCCGCGCCAGGCCATCCGCCCTCCAAAATCCGCAGGGCCATTTTCTTCTTTACTCTACCTTCTTCCCCTCTCTTTCTTCCATCTCAATTTGGGGAGGGGGGGCGCTTTTGGAGGACATACCCCAGCTGCTCAGGGCTTACTCCTGGCTCTGTGCTCAGGGATCACTCCTGGGGGTGTGGGGGGTGGAGGGTATGGTATGGGGTACTAAAGATTGACCCGATCAGCCACAGGCAAGGCACAACTTGCTGCGCTGTCTCTCCGTCCCCTCTCCCTTCTCATTCTCCTCTTGCCCCTTTCCCTCTCTCTTTTCTTTTTTTTTTTTATTCTTTTATAGAATCACCATGTGGAAAGTTACAAAGCTTTCAGGTTTAAGTCTCAGTTATATAATGCTCAAACACCCATCCCTTCACCAGTGCACATATTCCACCACCAAGAATCACGGTATACCTCCCCCCTTCCCCCCACCTCCCCAGCCCCCCACCCCACATGTGTAACTGGTAAATTTCACTTTACTTTCACTTTACTTTGATTACATTCAATATTTCAACAAAAAATTTACTATTATTGATTTGGAGTTTTTCACCCCTAAAGTCGACCTGCTGAAAAGAAAGCATTTGATAATTTGTTTTCCATTGCTGAGAATGAAGAGATATGACCCTCTCTCTTTTCTTTCCCCTTTCCCCTCTTCCTCTTCCTCTATTTTTTTTTTACGGGGTCATATCCAGCAGTGATTAGACTTACTCCTGGATCTACACTCAGGGATCACTCCTGCTGGGGGTTTGGGGATCACAGAGGGTGCCTGGAGTGAAATCTGAGTCAGCAGCGTGCAAAGTAAGCACCCACCCCTCTGCTCTCCTGCTCCGGCCGCTCTTCCTCTTTTATAACCGACCAAGATACAGGAAGATATGGAGGAGCTCGTTCTCCTTTCTCTTCCTTACGAAAATAAGGAAAGCAGGCTGATTCCTAGTCCCAGCCATCCCAGGGTTCACGCGTGGGCTGTACTGAGCACAGAAAGAAACCCGTGTCTGGCAGCCGTCCTAGTTACATGCGACAGAAGCGACAGGCTCACATCTCCGCGTGCCAGTCAACTCCGCAGACGCGGCGGAGAGAAGGGAGAAAGACATCATTACAGGGCCATCCAGAGCGGCACTGCACCCCGTGAGCCAACCCCTGGAAACGGGGGTGGGGGGGGTACCGTCTGCTGTTTTCATGGCTCTGATGCCCCAGAAAGCAGGCAACAGTCCCTTCTGAACCATTCAGCAGGGCAAGGAGGATGCAGAAAAGCATCCCCAGTGACCACGCTCTTCACGCCTGCATTGCATTTCTCGCCTTGAAACAATTTACAGAAAGACAGTGGCCAACGGCATCTTTCACACACATTTTATAATCTAGAGATGTTCTAGGGGGTTGGGGGGGTGAAAGAGAAGGGGCCAGGGGGAGAGGTGAAAGCAGAAGCCTGCAGATTTGATCCCTGGGACCCTATGCCCTCCACCCCCACCTTGAGCACTGGGCATAGCCCTACTGGTCCCCGAGCACCGCGGTCCGGAGCACTGAACCAGCAGGCCCACCTGAGCACAGCTGGGGAGCCCTGTCTTCCTCAAATAAAGTTAAATGTCAGGCCTGAGTGAGTGCACGTCTTGTTGGTAGGAGCCTCAGGCTTGCTCAAGCTTGGGCACCGCGGGGAGCAGTCCCTGAGCACGGAGCTGGGAGTGGCCCCCTGAACACCCCAAATCAAAATAAAATAACACAGAGTCTTCAGTGTCGTGGAGATGGCTCGAAGCTTCCACCCGGCTTCCCTGAGGTGAACAAAGCAGCCTCTGCCCGCAGCTGAGGCCACTCGCGCAGGCCACACGGATGGTTCCCTGGGGCCTCACAGGCAGCTTGTGGCAGGCTCAGGCCCAGGTGTCCGGGTCTGAGTCGGCTCTTGGCTTCTGTCACCGAGCCACTCTGCCCAGACCAGGGTTCAGGGAAAGCTTCCCCGAAAGGGGGCTCCTGAGGGCTGGCGGGTAGCGGGCGGAGGGGCTCAGGCGTGAGGCGTGGCTTTTGAGAGTCACTTTAGGTTCCTCTGTGCTTCCCTAGCCGGACAGGTCCCCTCTGCTCCGTCTCCCACCAATTTAGAGCTCCTGGCCTGGGACGGACGTAAAGGGCATATCCAGGACCCTCACTGGGCGAAGCCTTTTCTTCCACACCCGCTCAAGAGGACTATGTCCGTGTGTGAGGATATTTCCCGAAGCAACAGTGGGCCCTCCTGAGGGGTGTTGCCAGTCAGGATCTCAGAGCCAGTCAGCTCTCCCCCTTGGGTGAGACCAGGCCGCCGGGTTTGTGAGACCCGTGCCCCTGTGCTAGGCTCCCGGGCATGGGGGTGGACCCCTGACTCAAATAGGATCACGCGAACCTTTCCCTGACTTCTCTGATGGTTTGAGCTGAGGCGGAGCTACCTCAGAGAGCCGGCAATGTTCGTCTTCACACAAGGAGTGCTCCCTGGCAGAGAAGGGAGAGATGAAGCAGAAACTGAAGCGCAGTCGCAACAAGAAGGCCCTGAGAAGCCAACCCCTGTGCCTAGGAGGTCCCGGGCGGGGGGTGGGGGGTGAGGGGGTGGGGGGGCTTGACCTCCTGGCAGGCCCCTCCTCCCCATGACAGGAACCCTCACCCCACTGATGTTATCGAGTTCTGCAGAAGCTGCTCCCTCAGTCAGCTCCCTCACACAGAGCCACCAGGGGAAATCCTGGGGCATGCTTCGTGCTGGAGGAACCATGGTGGTGAGGGGCAGGAGAGAATGTTCCAGAAAGGGACTTTCTTCTCTTCCTTGAAGGTGGTCACTGCTCCAGAAGGACTGAAACTCTAGGAGACGTGCTTTACTCCCCACCTCAAGGTTCTCTCTCGCTCTCTCCTCTCTCTCTTTTTTTTTTTTTTTTTTTTTTTTTTTTTTGCTTTTTGGGTCACATCTGGTGATGCACAGGGATTACTCCTGTCTCATGCACTCAGGAATGACTCCTGGTGTTACTTGAGGGACCATATGGGATGCTGGGAATCGAACCCGGGCCAGCCATGTGCAAGGCAAACGCCCTACCCACTGTGCTATCGCTCCAGCCCGATACCTCAAGGTTCTTTCCCTTTCAGCAGCTGTCGCCTTCGCAGTGCCAGAACGGGGGTGGAGAGACCGTAGTGGTGACTGTAGCGCTGTAGTCAGGGAACAGATGAGGAAGGCTTTCCTGCCTGGAGATCACAAGATCTTACCACAGTGAAGTGTCAGTGCTCTGACAAGAAATACACTAACAGGGAGGTCCCCCGACGACATCCAAGCTGGGGTGTGAGTGAGGTCAGAGAGTGCTTCCTGCAGAGACAGGACTGACAGGCCTGCGGGTGAGGGCGACTGACTGGCCCGGCCGAGAGGGAAGGGAGAGTGTAGAGCAAGTAGCTGGAAGAGACGAGCAGGGAGCGTGATGGGTTGAGTACCAGTGACCAGAGCTGTGGGATCATCAAGTCTCTGCGATCTGGCAGAAAGGGCCGGCCCTAGGTCGGAGGCAGGACTGCGTGGAGGGTGCTTGCCTTGCTCGTGGCTGGCCCAGGTTGAATCCCCAGCACCCCATATGATCCTCTGAGCGCCCCCAGGAGTGATCCCTGAGTGCAGAGCCTGAGGGATATCCCTTATCCCTCAGGGGTAAGCCTTGAGCACAGCTGGGCACGGTCCAATTCCTGCCCCCCAGCAAAAAATTAAAAGGCTTACTGGGCCGGGGAGGTGGCGCAAAGGGCTGGAGCAGGTGCCTTGATGCCAGAGCGCCAACTCAATCACCAACTTTGCATGTTCCCCCGAGCATTGCTGGGAACAACCTACAAGCCCAGAGCTCAAAGTAGCCCCTGAGCACTACCCCTTGCGGCTTGAAACAAAAAACAAAAAACAAAAACAAAAAAAGGAAAGGAAACCTACCCGTGGAATTGGGACTCTACACAGCTGTGACTTTTCACCTCTTGGACTAAACATTCTCTGCACTCTGGGTTTTGGTTTGTGTTTTCTTTCTCAACGTGAAAAATGTTTGTGCATTTACAACAAAAAATATGCAATACATTCACATTTACAAAGTCATCTACAGGTATTTATTTACAGATATTTGCTCTTGTGCTAATAGGTTAAATTAAATATGATCCTGGATGAATTCCCATCTTTGTTTCTTGGATTAAAAATAAATACACAGAGGCTGGAGCAATAGCACAGCGGGTAGGACGTTTGCCTTGCACGCGGCCGACCCCGGTTCAATTCCCAGCATCCCATATGGTCCCCTGAGCACCGCCAGAAGTAATTCCTGAGTGCAGAGCCAGGAGTAACCCCTGTGCATCGCCAGGTGTGACCCAAAAAGCAAAAAAAATTAAAAATTAAAAATAAAAATAAATACACAGAAATTCTAAGGTACTCTGCCCACCTCAGACAGCTACGGGGAACTGCTTAGTCGACCGATGTACCCAGGAACCCCTGGAAGGGTGGGGACATTGTCTGCCCAACCCCAGGAGCAGCCAGATGTCTAACTGTGACTTGAGTTCTTGCAGGCAGGGCCGCTGACCTCAGTGCCCATGATTCAGATCAAGAAACCCAAGTGGCAGACCTGAGCCCTCCTCTCTCAACAGGACTCCCCAAAGGCCCTGTGCCTCATTTCTTAGCTGAATTCTGGATATGCACCCAAGCATGACAGCTTGCTGCCTCTGTGTGTGTGTGTGTGTGTGTGTGTGTGTGTGTGTGTGTGTGTGTGTGTCCCTCTCTCTGTTTTGGCCAATGCTTGGGCACTCAGGGACTATTCAGTGATCCCTGTAAGTGCTCATGCAATAGAACTAGAGTCAGCCTCATGAAAGGCAAGCATCTTAACCCTGTATTCTTTTCTTCCCTCCTCTCTCCCTCCCTTCCCTCCTTTCGTCTCCTTTTCCCTTCTCCTTTCCTTCCCTTCCCTCCCCCTCCCCATCCTTCAGTTGAAAGCTAAGTTCAAGGAGGGTGGTGAAGTGTGGAGAGCCCCCCTGGCTACTGTCCCCTGCTGGACTCTTCCGGTGATGTGAGCGTCCACGTCTATAACCTCTGACCTGGCCCAGAAACGCAGAATAAAATGATCAAGGCTGATCTGGGTGTTGTTTCGGTGTCACACCGGGTGGTGTTCAGGGCTGATTCCTGGCTCTGCACTCAGGAATCACTCCTGGTGGGCTTGGGGGCCCCTCTAGGGTGTTAGGGGCACCCTAGGTGGTATGCGATCAAGGCAAGCTCCCTAACCTCTGCACTATTTCTCCCAACCCACTAAACAATATTCTTTTTCTCTAAGTTTATATTTCTTGGTCTGTTACCCTTTAGCACAGCCTTGCACTTGGCCGACCTGGGTTCAATTACTCTGTCCCTCTCAGAGAGCTGGCAAGCTACTGAGAATATCCCGCCTGCGCGACAGAGTCTGGCAAGCTATCCATGGTGTATTTGACATGCCAAGAACAGTAACAACAAGTCTCGCAATGGAGACATTACTGGTGCCTGCTTGAGCAAATCGATGAACAATGGGACGACAGTGCTACAGTGCTAGGTAACACGGTTAATGTCAACATAAGTGGTAGTGACATACAAATCAATTGATCCTCTCCCACACCACCTCAAAGTGCCCAAATCTCTTCCCCTGTCTCTACATCACCTCTAGTTTGTCTCTTCATCACCACTACCCCCTGCAAAACCGTGCCCCCATCCCCACCCCACTGCTACTGTTCTGAGTCTGTGGGGAGTCGTTAAAAAACATTCAATGGGCTTGGCCCATCTTGGACCAGAGGTGTGAGCTACTTTAAAAAATTAGTCATTAGACATGGAGAGTATCATGCTAAGTGAAATGAGTCAGAAAGAGAGGGACAGACATAAAAGGATTGCACTCATTTGTGGTGTATAGGATAACATCACATGAGGCTGACACCCAAGGACAGTAGATACAAGGGCCAGGAGGATTGCCCCATAGCTGGAAATCTGCTTCATGAGCGGAGGGGAGAAGGCAGATGGAGTAGAGAAGGGGTCACTAAGAAAATGATGACTGGAGGAACCAGTTGGGATGGGAGTTGCATGCCGAAAGTAGATAATGGACCAAACATGATGACCTCTCAGTGTCTGTGTTGCAAGCTATAATGCCCAAAAGTAGAGAGAGAGTATGGGGAATATTGTCTGCCATGGAGGCAGGGGGAGGGTGGGAAAGGGTGGGTATACCCGGGATATCAGTGGTGGGGAATGTGCACTGGTGGAGGGATGTGTGTTTGATCATTGTGAGATTGTAACCCAATCATGAGAGCTTGTAACCATCTCACGGTTATTCAATAAAATTAAAAAAAATTTTTTTTAATTAGTCATTAGAGGCCAAGGAAGTGGCACATGCTTGCAAAGGTGAGTCCCGTGAGGCTGCAAGTTTGATCCCCCCACCCCACCCTGCACCATCCCACATGCCTGTCTGGGATCCCTGGAGTGACAGCATATGGGGGGCGCTCTGAACCTTTCCACTCCTGCTGAGCACGCCCTCCCCCCAAAAGTGTGCAAGCACTGCCACCAGAAGGGGCACAAGCACCGCCACAAAGTCAAGTGTTGGGTCATCTGGAATCAAATTTGTCTTCGAGTACGATGCCCAGCATGTTCAAGAGGAACTCGAGGGGACTCTGTGCTACTGGCTTGAACCTGGGGTCTCCTACCTGTAAACCCAGGGCCCCAGCCCTTTCAGCCATATCCCCAGTGAAAATAAATCTTAGTGGTTTTGTTTGTTTTTTGTTTTTTGGGTCACACCCAGCGATGCACAGGGGTTACTCCTGGCTCATGCGCTCAGGAATTACCCCTGGCGGTGCTCAGGGAACCATATGGGATGCTGGGAATTGAACCTGGGTCGGCTGCGTGCAAGGCAAATGCCCTACCCGCTGTGCTATGGCTCCAGCCCCTAAATCTTAAAGTCATCCTTTGATAGTGTCAGAATTGGAAAGCCCACTTTTGTCTCTGTCCTTTCTCTCATCCCTTTTCTCCACGAACCAAGCCAGCATCGCCACCCAATAAAGTAAGAGAGGAATCATGCTTTTGTTTTGAGATGCCAGCATCTACAACTGGAGTGTTGTTGTAGCATGACCACGCCGATTTCACCATCATGTTTCAGACACACACACACACACACACACACACACCGCCACTGTTATGTTACAGTCCCTTCGAGGAAGTTTGGGATCTTCCCCCGTGAGCCCAGAGCAAGCTGTGAACCCCTGTGCACTACGCACACCTGCTCTCCCAGATCCTTCCACTGTGACAATACTAGTGCTTTGCCCCAAAATTGGTCACAGCAAAGTGTGCTTCCCTTGCCGCTCAGTTCTGCATATAAAGGTGCCCGTGAGAGACTTCACATTTGTGGGGAGGGGGGAAATGTGAATATAGAAAAATGTCTGTGAGAGTTAGTTTTGTGGACTGATCTGATAGGGCTAGAGAAGAACCTTGAGCTTTGGCCAGATGCTTTCTGGAAGTATCTATCAGGGTAGATCTACAAGTTTTATGCAGCTGGGCCAGAGCAATAGTGGCCTTGCATGCCGCTGATCCAAGTTCAATTCCTGGCACCCCCAAATGTTCCCCTGAACCTACTAGGAATGATCCCTGAGCTCAGAGTCAGGAGTCAACCCTGAGCACCACCAGGTATGGCCCTCTTCAAAAATTTGTTTGGAGAGGGCTGGAGCGATAGCACAGCGGCTGGGCGTTCGCCTTTCATGCGGCTGACCCGAGTTCAATTCCTCCACCCCTCTCGGAGATCCCGGCAAGCTACTGAGAGTATGGAGCCCAAACGGCAGAGCCTGGCAAGCTACCCGTGTGTATTGGATATGCCAAAAACAGTAACAATAAATCTCTCGATGAGAGACGTTACTGGTGCCCGCTCGAACAAATCGATGAGCAATGGGATGACAGTGACAGTGTTTGTTTGGGAGCCACACCTGGCAGTGCTCAGGGATTACTCCTGGGTGGCTCAGAAGACCATAGGGAATGCCGGGGATGGAACCCAAGTCATCCACGTGCAAAGCAAGTGCCCTACCCACTGTACTATCACTCTGCCCCCTCTCCTTTTTTTTTTTTAAATAAAGAGTTTTGCACAGAGCTGGACAGGACTTAGAGTGCAAGTAGCCTCATGGTGAAGGATTCAACTTGAATCTTTTGGATTGGACCAAATGGTCCGTGAGGGACCTTAACCTGAATGAACCCACTCAGCATTACAAACCATGCAAGTTCCTATAAGGGCTTTCCCAACCTTCCGCAGTGCTAAACCTTCCCTTCCAGAGCCTTCCTCTTGTGTACTCCTTAGACAAAACCCCCACGGACCTCACCAAACCCATGCTGTGGGGTTTTATCTGGGCAATCCAGTGTTAGCCTGGAAGTGTCCGAGCCCCTCACCCATAGGCCTAGTTGGAGTCGATACCTGCTCCCACTGCTCTCTCCCTGCCCTTCGGGGGTCCCTCAAGGCTGAGTGTTCTTGCTCCGGGACCTGTGAATAATGACTTCTCTGTTCCAGTGTGACTGCGGTCTTTTGCCGAGCGGTTTTCCAAACTCTAACCTGTCCTTGTCCCACCGCCTCTCTGCCCCATACTGTGCTTCATTTTTTAAAAAGTGTTAATCTGGGGCTGGAGCAATAGCACAGCAGGTAGGGCATTTGCCTTGCACACAGCCGACCCGGGTTCGATTCCCAGCATCCCATATGGTCCCCTGAGCACCGCCAGGGGTAATTCCTGAGTGCAGAGCCAGGAGTAACCCCTGTGCATCGCCGGGTGTAATCCAAAAAAGCAGATAAATAAATAAATAAAAATAAAAATAAATAAAAAAGTGTTAATCTGGTGGGCTGGAGAGATAGTATAGGAGGTAGGACCTTTGCCTCGTACACGACCAACTCTTGGCATCCTGTATGGTCCCCTGAGCACTGCGAGGAGAATTTCCTGGATGCAGATCCAGGAGTAATCCCTTGAACATTGCCGGGTATGGCCCCCAAACCAAATAAAAACAGATAGTCACCACCAACAAAAAATATTAATAAAAGAAGATAAAAAAGATGCTCATTTGACAAACTCCAAATACTTGTGGTTAACTCATGCAGCAGGCCTCACCCAACAGCAGAGAGCAAAAGGACCCCTGCAGGCTGGCTCCATGAAGACCAGAGAGTTCTTCCTGCCTTTGCTGTGGCCGTGAGAGCAGCCAATGTTCTGACTCTCCGTTCTGAAGTCTCGGTTCTTCTTGGGGCTCAAATCTGCAGACCACCAGGCTGGACGGACAACCACAAAGGTCAAAAGCGTAAGAGGGCAAATTTCTTCCAGCTCCGTGGCTGCAGAAACCTTGTGCTGCAGGGACCGAGAGAAGCGGCCAGAGAAAGGAACCAGGTCTGCCCCGCCGGCGTGGGTGAAGGAAGAGCTGCTGCTGACAGGCGAGGGGCACTGAGCGAGGAGCTGGAGACTAACTCTGAAGGCAGGAGGAAGTTCACAGAGCAGCGCCCGAGCGGCGAGGAGCAGGAACAGAGACAGCGCCCTGGGCCCCCGCCATGGCCAAAAGGATGGCGATTTAGGGAAGCTGTGTCAAGGACCCCGTTCCCGGGGCTGTATACGGGACGTGATAATTCCCTCTTCGCCATGTTTCTCTGTGATGACCTAGCTATGGGCTTCCCATGTGGCCAGCCCGAGTGCAGACCAATGGCCACTCACTCAGCTGGGCAGGACAGGGACTAGAATTCCACGAGGGATGTGGGGAAACAGAGGCAGTGCTTTAGAGCACGTGCTAAGGGGCTGAGGTGGAACATTCCTTGGAGTATTCTGGCTGCTTGCATTTTTTTCTCGCCTCTTAGGGTGGGGTTGGGGACACAAGGGAAGTGTGCTTGGTTCAGGCTTCGAATGGCCAACGCATGGGCCCGAGAGACAGCACAGCGGGCAGGGCACTAGCCTGGCACACAGTTGACCAGCGCCCCGTATGGTTCCCTGAATCCCACCAGGAGTGATCCCTGAGCACCGCTGGGGGTGGCCCCAAAACAAAAGGCAAAAATACAGTCCCAACACCCCTTCTCTCCAAACGCTGTCAGAGTACCAGTCTGAAACACTCTGCCGGGCCTGAGAGGAGCAGAGAGTGGGGGGTGCCCCGAGAAGTAAAACTCCTTTCCTCTGCCTGAGGACCTGCCGCCACTGGGCCAGGAACTGATCACTGTAAAAGTTTTTAATTATAAATGCGTTGCTTTGAAAATAGGCCGTCATTTTCCCTACCTTCTTCTGTTTATTATTATTATTATTATTATTATTATTTTCTTTTTGGGTCACACCCGGCGATGCACAGGGGTTACTCCTGGATCTCCACTCAGGAATCAACCCTGGCGGTGCTCAGGGGACCATATGGGATGCTGGGAATCGAACCCGGGTCGGCCGCATGCAAGGCAAATGCCCTACCCACTGTGCTATTGCTCCAGTCCTTGTTTATTATTATTAATAGTATCAGTAGTCATGGTTTTAGGGCCATATCTTCGAGGCTTAAGATCTTCTTCTCATTATTTTATAATTATTATTTTTTAATTTGTTTTTTGTTCTTTGTTTGCTTTTTGTGTCACACCCAGCGATGCTCAGGGGTTACTCCTGGCTCTGCACTCAGGAATTACTCCTGGCGGTGCTCGGGGGACCATATGGGATGCTAGGGATTGAACCTGGGTTGGCCGCGTGCAAGACAAATGCCCTATCCACTGTGCTATCACTCCAGCCCCTATAATTATTATTATATTATATATATTTTTGGTTTGGGGGTCATACCTTTGATGCTCAGGATTAGTCCTGGCTCTGCACTCAGGATTCACTCCTGGCAGTGCTCAGGGGACTAGGGATGCCAGAGATCGAACCCCAGTCAGCCACAGGCAAGGCAAACCCCCAACCTGCTGTGCTATGGCTCCAGCCTGTCCTACCTCACTCAGAACAAGTTCCTTTCCTAAACTGGTGGGAACCGAGAAGTGGAATGACCTCTCTCTCCTGACCTTGAGAGACTTCCTTCTCGGCTGCTTCCCCAAGAGGAGGGGGGCGGAGGAGGGGGCGTGAGGGCCTCTGCCTCCAGCCAAAGTCGGCAGAACCCCTGCAGATGCAGAGGCGTGGGGCAGAGCACAGCTGTCTCCAGGGTCCAGAGCTTTGAGGGCGTTTGTGCCAGGGAACCCCCCCAGGTTCAGATGGGTGGTTTGGGGGGTGCACAGTCTTTAACTCAGTGCACCCAAGGAACATCTGGCAAAGTCTACACATGTTTAAAACTTTTTTTATAACGGGTGGTTTTTACCAGCATCAAGTGGGTAGAGACCAGGAACCCTCCTAAACACCCCACAGTGTATAGTACAGACCCTCTGAAAGAAACATCACCCACCCCCAATGCCGAGGGGTCGAGTTAACCCCTTAAGGTCCGTGGCACAGCGTAGTCCCAAACAAGGAGGGAAAACGGCCTGCTAGCCCTCCTTAGAAGCTCCCTTCAAGTCTTTATCTGCGGGGGGGATTTCCCCATCTTCACCTGGCCTCCCACTCTGGCCCCTTTTGCCTGCAAGCTCCGCCCTCAGGTAAATGTTTTCCCTCCTTGTTTGGGAAACTTTAAGAAAAATCCCCTTCAGCCACTTTGCTTGCTGTGAAGCTGTACTATACTGTGCTTTTTAATTTTCTGCCCAAAGAAAGAATTAAGGCGGCTAGGGGATTTTTATTATTTTTAACTCAAATAGCTCAGAAGTGGTAGATACCCTTTAAGATGTCAAAGGCGGAAGCACTCCTAGTTATCGGCCTTCCCAAGGGTAGCCAGATTTGGTGGGGGTGGGCAGCGGATGAGCAGGTTTTGTGTGAGCGAGTTAGTGGGTTAGCTGGCTGCGAGGGGGCAGCCTAGGCCTCTGGGCAGGCTGGCTGGAGGGATGGGAGCAGCTGACAGGAGTCAGTCAGCTCAGGGGAAACTCCGGGACTCTTGCTTCGGCAAGGCTGCTCTGCTTTGTCTCCCTTGGTTTTTCTGTTATGAACTCGAGAGTGGGCACTAGGAAATGTTCCAGGAAGATGACTATTTCAGAGGAAAAAGTTCAGAGGCCTAGAATGCAACCCAAAGCAAGATTAAAGGAATAAAGAGTTGAAAATAAGAGGGAGGGAAAGAAACATTTAAGAGTGAATTCAATACCAGAATCAGGAAACCTTTTTGGTTATGGAGGACTGAAAATGTTTGAGAATGTATTCTTTATCTTGTTCTAAAGAAAATTTCCTCAGAAATCTTCATTTGCTGGGCTGGAGTGATAGCACAGCGGGGAGGGCGTTTGCCTTGCACGCTGCCGACCCTGGTTCTAATCCCAGCATCCCATATGGTCCCGTGAGCACTGCTAGGGGTAATTCCTGAGTGAAGAGCCAGGAGTAACCCCTGTGCATCGCCGGGTGTGACCCAAAAACCAAAAAAAAAAAATCTTCATTTGCAGAGTGTGTGTGTGCGCGTGTGTGCGCGTGCGTGCATGTGTGTGTGCATGTATGTGCGTACATGTGTGTGTGCATGGGAATGGTGGTGCATGGACCAGTCTATAATGTACCAACCATTGCTAAAAATGTGCTTCTTTGATCTCTTTCTATAAAACTCTTTCTGTGTCCAGATCGCACTCATCTGTGGAATATAAAGTAATAGGATGGGAGTCTCACACCCAAGAGTAGTAGAGATAAGGACCAGGAGGTCTGCTCCACGGTTTGGAAATTGGCCTCACATGCTGGGGGAAAAGGCAGCTCAGATAGAGAAGGGAACACCAAGTAAAGGATGTTGGGGTTGAAAGGTTGAAAGATGCGTGCCAAACGTAGACTATAGACCAAACACAATGGCCGCTCAATACCTCTATTGCAAACCACAACACCCAAAAGGAGAGAGAACAAAAGGGAATGCCCACCACAGAGGGTGGGGTGGTGGGGGATGGGGTGGGGTGGTGGGAGGGATGCTGGGAACATTGGTGGGGGAGAATGGGCACTGGTGGAGGGATGGGTAAACGATCATTGTTTGACTGTAATGCAAACACAAAACTTTGTAAGTTTGTAACTGTACCCCACGGTGATTCACTAATAAAAAATAATAGTAATAATAATAATAATAATGGCAATAATAATAATAAAGCCCCTTCTGTGTCCATGAGGACCGTATGGATGTAGGGACGCGAGTCTGCCATTCTATCAGGTGACTGCCCCTGAATAAGCCTGGTATACTGGCCCCCCAGTTGCAAGCCCCCTAACTTCCTCTGACAGGCGCCTCAGGCAGTGATAGCCTGAAGAAGGGGCACACCCAGAGCCTAAGGCCCCCTCCAGCACCCGCTGTGACGGGCCTGTCTTGCTGGGTGGGACTGAGGGAGACACACACTGAGGACCCACTTGGGCAGGTGAGGTGCAGAGGTATCGAATGGGATCTGCCTTTTTGTTTCGTCTGGGGGCCACACCCAGTGGTGCTCGGGGATCATTCCCAGCAGTGCTCAGGAGACCATACACAGTTGAACTGGAAACTGAGCCTGGGTCGGCCACGTGTGAGGCAAGTGACTTGTCTGGACTGGCCCCTAGCCAGTGAGATGGTTTGGAGAGGGGAGCCTAGCGGGGTCTTCCTCCTGAACTGGGAGCTGAACTCGACCGACTGCACCCCCTGGAGCCACGCACCCCGAGCCCTCCCTGAGTCCCCCGCTTATTGGCTGCTCCTTAGAACTGCCCCACCCCTTGTCAGGGGACTTTGAAAACTACCCAGACTCCCGGGGCCCGGTAGGGAATGACGAGAGCGGGCTGCCAGGCGAGCCTTTCCTTCCTTCTCTCGGCGGGCGCCGGGAGATTTTGCACCTCGCGCAGGGAGGGAAACCTGACATGCAAAGTGACCGCCTGCAGAAGTACCTGGTTCTACAGCCAGAGGCCCCGAGCCAGGGCGGGCCGCCCCACACTCACCCCGAGGTTTCTGCTCGGCTCTGTTCCCCTTTCCACCTGTTTCCTCAGCAATTTTCTGGGGCGCCCTGAGAGCTGACTGGGCAGGCGGAGAAGGAAGTTCTTGTTGTCCCCTAATGGACACAGCCCAGAGCCGGCTGCAGGGCGAGGAGCAGCTCTGATGGGATGACAGGACAGTGGGGAGGGCATTTGCCTTGCACGCATCCAACTTGGGTTCAATCCTTGGCATCCCATAGGGTTCCCTGAGCCCCGCCAGGAGTGAGTCCTGAGTGCAGAGCCAAGAGTAAGTCCTGGGAGCTGCAGTGATAGCACAGCGGGGAGGGCGTTTGCCTTGCACACGGCCGACCCGGGTTCAATTCCCAGCATCCCATATGGTCCCCTGAGCACCTCCAGGAGTAACTCCTGAGTGCAGAGCCAGGAGTAACCCCTGTGCATCACCAGGTGTGACCCAAAAAAAAGCAAAAAAAATAAAAGTAAGTCCTGGGCACCATGAGGTGTGCCCCCCAAAACAAATAAGCAAAAAATGGAAGGAAGGAAGGAAGGAAGGAAGGAAGGAAGGAAGGAAGGAAGGAAGGAAGGAAGGAAGGAAGGAAGGAAGGAAGAGAGGGAGGGAGGGAGGGAGGGAGGGAGGGAGAGAGAGAGAGAGAGAGAGAGAAAGAAAGAAAGAAAGAAAGAAAGAAAGAAAGAAAGAAAGAAAGAAAGAAAGAAAGAAAGAAAGAAAGAAAGAAAGAAAGAAAGAAAGAAAGAAAGAAAGAAAAAGAAAGAAAAAGAAAGAAAAAGAAAGAAGAAAGAAAGAAAGAAAGAAAGAAAGAAAGAAAGAAAGAAAGAAAGAAAGAAAGAAAGAAAGAGAAAGAAAGAAAGAAAGAAAGAAAGAAAGAAAGAAAGAAAGAAAGAAAGAAAGAAAGAAAGAAAGAAAGAAAGAAAGAAAGAAAGAAGGAAATTAAGAAAGAAAGAAGGAAAGAAAGAAAGGAAGGAAGAAAGAAAGAAAGATCTCTTTCCAATGCCCTAAAGAAATTCATTTAGGCACCGACCTCCTGGTCACTTCCAGCACAGCTGAGCCTGTGGGTCCTGACATTAGGGTACCACTTATTAAAGTACTAAGGGGGTGAAGAGACAGTACAGTGGATAGGGCCTTGCACATTGCCAACCCAAGTTCAACTCCCAGCATCCCATACAGTCCTCTGTGCACTGCCAGAAGTAATTCTTGAGCATCAGAGAGTGTGGCCCCAAAACCAAAACAAATAACAATAATAATAATAATTAATTAATTAAACACTGAAATACAGACTGTAAGAAACTGCTGTCCCCAATCCTTGGAGTCTTTCCTCCCTTGGCTTCCCCCTTGCCCTCCCTCAGGACCACCCCATCACCACCCCTCACCACCAGTACCACACAGGTTCTTCACCCCTGTCCCCGGGGTGGTCAGAAGTTTGTCCCCTGTAGGTTACCACGTCTGCCACCCCAGTCATTATAGCTCATCTCAATCCCCTCAAGGCCCGGGTTCCATCCTCAGCACTGCTCCGTCCCCCAAGCACCTCTTGGTGTGTGACCTCAAAACCAAAAAAAATTTTTGTTTTTTCAAAACTCTCACAGTGCTCTAACTAAATGTGATGCACAGAGAGCTCCGGGTCAACTGCTTTCTTGAGTCTTCATTAGTCTCTGTTAAGCATTAAATCAGTATGTTGACTCAGAAGTACAAAATCAAGCAATCATTTATTCAACAAGCACTTAGAATTAAATAACAGGTGGTTCAAAGAGCTTCTTCCTAGGAGGTCAAGGTTTTTGTCTCACTCACATTGATAATTTCTGCTACATAATAAAGGTCAAAGCAAATTGGATAAAATAAAAATTGATTGTTTTATTCCTTGCAGAGCTTCAACATAATAAAGGAGCAAAAAGGCATTGGATCATACAGATCAAGATACATACTATAGGGCCTGAACAGTAATACAGTGGACAAGGCACTTGCCTTATACCTAGTAAACGTGGGTCTGATCCCTGGAATCCCATATGGTCCCCTGAGCCCACCAGGAGTGATTACTGAGCTTAGAACCAGTAATAAGCCCTAAGCACTGCCAGGTGTGACTCCGCAAATAAGCAAACATATGTGTGTGTACATACATACTGTAAGTTAGATGCCCAGTTCTGTGCAAACTCATTCACATATTTTGTCACTTGACAATTATCTATAGGCATTGATGGGACCTCGGGTGGGCAACTGTAAGCAAGAGAAGCACAGCCTTGGGTTCTTACATGGTCACCACCTTCACCCTTACTTCCTGACCCATGCCATCCTTCCTGGATCATTGCAATAATCTAACGCCATCACCCAAACTGTTCTTGCGATGTCTCCTCTGCTCCTCTAGAATCAAAGCTTAGCTGCAGCCAGATCCTGCTAATAATTCCTCTCCTCTCTGCTCTAGGACCGCCAATGGCTTCCCACCACTCTCATTGTGGGCGATGGCAGAAACAGGAACCATTCTCTAAATTCATACTCTCAAGGGGTATCCTCTGGGACTAGAGTTACAGTACAGCAGGCAAGGTGATTGCCTTGCACGCAGCTGACCCCAGTTCAATCCCCCTCGTCCCATACATCCCCTGCGCACTGCCAGGAGTAATTCCTCAGTGCAGAGCTAGCAGTAACCCCCGAACATTGCCAGTTGTGCTTCCCCTCCCCCACCCCCCAGAGGTATCCTCTTTTTCTCAACCCACCGAGTCTGGACTGGCCTTATGACTTCTGTCTCCAATAGAATGTGGCCGAAGGAGAGTTGTGTGAAGCCTGGTTCTCTCTATGCATCTGCTCTTCCTCTGGGACGGTCACTACTGCCATGTGAATGAGCCCCAGCAAGCCCAGAATGGGTGAGAGACCAGGTGGAGAATCCTCCAGAAGGGTCCTTGACCTGAGCTAGTTATCTGCCTACCCATCGGCAAGCTGTAATACATGATGCAGCCCAGCTCAGAACAAACCAGCCCAGCCTCTACCAAAAGAGTCTTCCAGAGGACTAGCAGACTCACAAGCTGAAGAAATATACCACTGAGGTTCTGGTGGTTGGTTAGGCAGCAAAAGCTAACCGACTTACCATGTCATTCAGAGAGAAAGTCAGAGTCCTAATGTAACGCTCCGTGCTCAGAACTCTGCCTGGGCCACGGCAGGTGCTCAAGGAACATTTGCTGAATGGAGAAACACATTCATAAATGGAGTTAATAATCTTGTAGAAGAAACAGGAAATAAATAATATAAGATAGCACATTGAGGCCAGAGCTATAGTACAATGGGTAGGGTGCCTGCCTTGCACACGGCTGACCTGGGTTTGATTCCCAGCATCCCATATGTTCCCCTGAGTACCACCAGGAGTAATTCCTGAGTGCAGAGCCAGGAGCAACCCCTGAACATCACTGAGTGTGACCTAAAAACTAAAAGGAAAAATATAGATAGATAGATAGATAGATAGATAGATAGATAGATAGATAGATAGTTAACACCAAATTTGGCCAGTGCTATGAAGGAAGCAAAAAGTGGCTGATGCAACAATCAACAGAGAAGCGGCAGGCATTCTGGTGAGCAATGCGGCCCGGAAAATGCTCCAGACGCGAATTGGGGCCAGCAACACCGGGGAGCCGGAAGGAGGAGGTGCCGCCAGCACACCTTCTCCAGATGGAGCCCTGGCAACACTGAGCAGCAACTAACACGGCTCCAGGATTCGGGACTGGGACACATAAAACCTGAAAACATACAATCTTTTAATGGAAAACTAATTATCAAATGCTTCCTTATTAGTGTTATCTTGTTTGGGGGTATAACTCCCACAACAATAGTGAGTTTTGTGTTGAAATATGGAACGTAATCAAGGTGAAGAGAAAATGAAGTGAAATTCATCAGTTATACAGTTGGGGTGGGGGGCGGGGGTATACCAGGGATTTTGGTGGTGGAATATGGGCACTGGTGAAGGGATGGTGTTTGAATACGGTATAACTGAGACATAAACCTGAGAACTCTGTAACTTTCCACATGGTGATAAAAAAAAAGGTGGCTGATGCAGAGAATCACAGTATGGAAACGGCAAAGTGGCTTTCCAGGGGCTCCTCCTTGTTTTCAGAATAAAACCTCAAATCCTTCTAGTGGCCTCAAAGACCCAACATGGCCCTGCCCCATGAAGCTCACCAACTTCCTCCCCGGCTTCCCCGCTCACAACACAGGTAACCCCCCCCGCCCCCCCATTGTGGTCCGTCCAAACACCATGAACACCAGGTGCTGGCTGGTTTCTTGCCTGGAATGTCCTTCCCTCGGGCCCCCACACCATCTCCTCCCCCCTGCCTTGTCTATGCACACAGAGCCTTCGTTCCTGGGGTGGGGTGGGGGCTTCCTGACCTCCAAGCCCAGAACCCCCTACCCACTGCCTCCCTTATCTTTCTCTCTGGCAGCGTCCAGAGTCGATTCTCAGTTTCCCCTCTGTGCCCCCCGCACACCCCCATTCAAACACGGCTTCCCCGAGAGAGGCGTTCCGCTTCCCTCCAGCCACCTTTCCGACGGGACGGCCTGGAACACTCGGCCAGCAGGTGCGCGTCCCTCTAGGGGCCCCGCTTGTTGCCAGGTCGCCGATGGAGCAAGGCCGGTGCAGGGCTGGGAGCGCTCCTGAGAGCACGGTGCTTTGGCCTCCCGAGAGCCCCGCCGGTCAGTTAGCTGCCCTGTGGAGAACAGCCGCGTCCATAGTTGGCTTCGCTGTCACCGGGGATGTGCCCAGGGAAGTTGGCGTTTGCTTCTAGAAACAGCCCTGAGAGAGGACAGGCGGTTTGATCACCCCCCACTACTCACAGAGAACAAGAGCTCGAGCGTCCCTCATCCCTCAGGCCGCTGGCACAGGCAGGGCCAGACCTCTGGGGCCGCTGGTTTGACTCCAAGCTCAGTCTCTCTCTCTCTCCCCCCTCCCTCTCTCCCTTCCTCTCTCCCTTCCTCTCTCCCTTCCTCTCTCTCTCCCTTCCTCTCTCCCTTCTTCTCTCTCTTCCTCTCTCCCTCTCTCTCTGTCTTCCTCTCTCCCTTCCTCTCTCTCCCTCTCTGTCTTCCTCTCCCTCTCTCTCCCTCTCTCTCCCTCTCTCTCCCCTCTCTCCCCCTCTCTCTCTCCCTCTCTCTCCCCTCTTCCCCCTCTCTCTCCCCTCTCTCTCCCTCTCTCCCTCCCTCTCTCCCTCTTTCTCTCCCCCCCTCTCCCCTCTCCCCCCATCTCTCTCTCCCTCTCTCTCCCCTCTCCCCCCCATCTCTCTCTCTCTCTCTCTCTCTCTCTCTCTCTCTCTCTCTCTCTCTCTCTCTCTGCTGCTGCTGCTGCTGCTGCTGCTCTTGCTTTTCTGCTCTTCATCCTCTCTGGCCCATGAGCTTCCCGAATAATGGATTGCTGCTCAGACTGCTCTCCCAGGCCCAGAGGGCAGATGATGCTGAGCACATACATTCCTCCCGGAGCCTCTTCCAGAGACTTCCAGGGACTCTTGGGTCCCCCACGGCCTCCTCTGTGGGGCCATCAAGAAGACGCCAGGTCCTTGCATGACTGGGGCTCCAGCCCATCCCGAGGCTGGCCAGGGCTCAGGGTAGTGAGGAAGCTCTCTGTGTCCCTACCCACACCACACACACACACACACACACACACACACACACACACACACACACACACACAATCCCAGGCCGGGGACTCTCCACTGACAGCAGAAAGATACCCCAGGCTTGTTGCTTGTGGGGTGGGGGTGTGAAAACGGCCAGCTGGGGACAGTGGAAACCCTTTCCCTGCTGTCCTGTCCCTCTGCTCACGTTGGCAGGCGCGGGCTCTGCTCGCTCCCAGGGGCTTTCCCCTCCCCGAGCTGTTTTTCTCTCTCTGCTCTCACATCGCAGCCCCCCACCCTGCCCCCCACCTGCTGCCTTTCACACTCTCGGAAGCTATCTGGGGCTTTGAGTATGTTTTTTTTTTTCCCTTTCTTCCTCTCCGCCTTTCTTTCTTTCTTTCTTTCACAAAATTCTGTGGGTCTTTTCCCAGAGATGTGTCTTCTCTCAAATTAACTTCTAACTTGTTGAAGTTTCCGCCCATGTGACTTCCAGGCTGAAACCACAAGAGAGAGCGCGCGAGGCCCCCGGAGCGGGCGCTATGTCCCTGCGGGGCGCAGAGCCTCTGTACCCCGTGCTGCGCAGCAGGACGACGCAGGGGTGGCCTGAGGAGGGGCCTGTGGGGACACCTGTGCAGGGGGCCCGGCGGCTGTCTGGCCCGGCAGCCTGAGAACCGGGAGGCGCGCTGGTGACCCGCCGCCCAGAGGCCTGTGCGCTGCTGGGGAGCCCGGAAGCCTGCAGCCATGCCTCACAGCTCCGACAGCAGCGACTCCAGCTTCAGCCGCTCTCCTCCCCCCGGCAAGCAGGTAGCGTCCCCCCCACCCAGGCCCTCCCCGGCCACCCGCTTCTCCTGGTGCGGGGGGGGGGAGAACAGGAAGGGAGGCAGCAGCCTGGCGCTTTCTGGGAAGCCGGAGATGTGGGGTGCCCGGAGGCAGGGGCTCTGCCCGGCTTCTTTCTGACAGGGGACGGGCAGCTCAGGGGTGCTGAAGCCTGGAGACCCTCAGCCCATCCGCACCCTGCTCAGTCCTCCCACCCCCCCTCCTCCCTCTCAGCTCGGCTCCCCGAGGCCACCCCGGGTGCCTCAGCCTCCGCTGGGTTCCTACAACCAGGAGGCTTTCTAGGAAGCCAGAGAGAGAGAATGAACATCAAAGGAGTCTCAGAGGAAAGGGTTTGCCTTTCTCCCCCAGCAGTCCCGGAGCGGAGGGCAGGAGCGCCAAGAGCAGGGCGCCCCGCACCCCAAACCCTGGGGAAGGGAAGGCACTCTCTCTCTGGCGAGCACCGTCAGCATGCGCGAGAGAAAGCGGGTCAGGAAGGGAACATGGCCCGAGCAAGTCTGAAGGCAGAGGAGCCCAGGACAGCACCGGAGGCCCCACTCATCCACTGGGCACCGTGCAGCCAGAGCTGCCGGCCCAAGGCAGAGCGAAGGACATAACCCAGGGGGGTGCGTTGGAGAGGCTCGTATTCACTGTGGCATCTCTGGAGAAAGCGGAGAATGCTAGGGGCTGGCTGGGAGCATCTGAAGTCTGGTTGTGCCCGCCTGGTTGGAGCGCCCCGCCCGCCTCCCTGCCTCTGCGCTTTCTCCCGGCCACCTTCCTTGATGTCTCTAGATGTCACCGGGAGGAAGGCTTTTCCCGGTTCTCATCAGCGGGGTGAGCTTTTGTCTCCACCCCTGCTGTTTGGAAAGTGTGCTCCTTGCCCCCCCCCCCCCGCCCGACGTGGAGCTTACAGTCTGTGGCAGATGGAGCCAGGGGTGGGGGTGGGGGTGGGGGGCACCAGAGGGTAAACAGTGCTGTCCCTTTGCTCAAGATGGTATCGGGGAGACTCACGCTGCCTGGAAGTCTGCCCCTCTTCTTAGGAAGGAAATTACTCATGGCCTCCATGGCAACCGGGTTCCCCATGCCCCCGGGAGGGACAGCACTTCCTTCCTCTCTCACCCGGTGGTGCCTCCTCCCGAGGGGGGCCTGGGCGCAGCGGGGTGCGTGCGTGCGTGAGGGTGAGGGACAGACCCGTGAGGAGAGCGGGTCTGGCAGGGCGCAGGCAGTGCTGAGGTTTCAGCACCGCATCCGGGAGAAAGCTGGAGCTGCCATCTGTGGGGTTCGCTCGGAGAACACCCCGAGATTCCCCTAGCTAGAGCGGTGGCCAGGGCGGTCTCCACCTGGAAAGCCAAGCCTTGCCTCTCTGCCTTGGACTGGGCACTGTGCTGGGAGTCACGGGGCATGTCGAGGCCAGAGCATCACAAAGAGGACATCGGGAGAGGGGAGGCTCAAGGCGGGGACCACCACCCCGAGACGGAGCAGAAGACACATGGGGTACAGCGCAGTGAGGTGGGGGTGCTGGGGTCTCGGGACGGCCTGAGAGTCAGCCTTGGGAAAACATGGCTCCCCCATGGCTGTGAGCCCTTGCAGCTTGTCTTATCTAAGACGGAAATAATAGCATCAGCCTCACCGAGCTGGGGGGTGACTTCAGAGCATTCTGAAAGCACTTGCCCAGAGTGGGTGCGGTGTAGGCTCACCCATAGAGTTTTGGGAAAACACAGCAAGGAAGGTTCTAGTTCCAAAGGTAGAACAGCCTGAACATTGTTTTCCAAACACAGCCCCCACACCATCCCCCCAAATGAGAGAGACCCAGGGGGCTCTCAGAGTACAGGAGACCAACTCCTTTGGGGCTCAGGCTTCTGGTAAGGAGTGGGCTGGATGGGTAAAGCAGAAGATGAAAGGGGAGGATGGATGGATGGATGGATGGATGGATGGATGGATGGATGGATGGATGGATGGACTGGCAACAGCATAAAAGCCCCCAGGTCTGCTTTTTTTTTTCTTTTTGGGTCACCCCTGGCTTTGCTTATGGGAGTTTACTCCTGATTCTGCACTTAGGAGTTACTCCTGGTGGTGCTCAGGGGACCCTATGGGATGCCGGGGATCAAACTCAGGTCGGCTGCATGCAAGGCAAATGCCCTTCCCGCTGTGCTATCTCCCCAGTCCCCCTCCAAGCCTGCTTTAACTCCGGAGGGGAGCAGACTCGACTCACTCTCCTCACCCCTGCTTCCCAGGACTCATCCGATGATGTGAGAAAGGTCCAGAGGAGGGAGAAAAATCGCATCGCCGCACAGAAGAGCCGACAGCGGCAGACACAGAAGGCCGACACGCTGCACTTGGTGAGTGTCCTGCCCCCGAGCTGCGCTCTGCTCCCTCCCGTAGACCTGAGCTTTGGCCCGGGGTGCAGCTGGGGCTTCGGGAAGCACACGGGGAAGGGTGAGAGCAGTGAGGATGGAGGTGGAGGTCGAGAGGGAAGAAGCTCTGAGAAGAGGGACTGGGCTAGGAGGCTGATCCAGGAATGAGACGCCCAGGAGGGCACGGGGAGTAGACGCACTGAATGTGGGAAGCCCCAAGTTCCTGCAGAAGTCTGGGGGCAGAGGGGGAGCCCGAAGGAGCCATGGAGAGCCCAAGGCCTTTAAGAGGAGCTGAGGAGGTGTCAGTGCTTTGGGGGAGGCCCGTGCTGTCCCACACCCTATTCCTGTGCTAGGATCACCTCCAGCCCCAGCTCTGGGAGGCGGCCAGGACAGTGGCCACCACCTGGGCTCTGCCCGTCCCAAGGGAGGTGCAATACATGGAACTCCCCTTCCAAATACCAGTCAGGTTGGTTTTTTACCTGTGAAGGATGTGTTACTTGGCGTGGGGAGTGCATGTCGTCTAGCACCCTGGTAATAGATTTATTGATTCATTCATTTTGGGGTCACACCCAATGTTGCTCTGTGTTCAAGATCACTCCTGGTGGCACTCTAGGGAACCATCTGTGATGCGGGGGGTCAAATCATGACTGGTCACACAGGCAAGGGAAATGCCTTAGCCCTGTACTATCTCTCTGACCCCTCACTCACTGCTGTAATGGTAAACAGGGAATTGGCATAAACAATGAAGATGCTTGTATTGATTTGACAGACTGGCTTAGTAATCAAGGAGCGTGAAGTTGGTTTTTTCTGTTTGTTTGTTTGTTTGTTTGTTTTATTAGTGAATCACTGTGAGATACAGTTACAGACTTACAAACTTTCATGCTTGCGTTTCAGTCATACAGTGGTTGAGTACCCATCCCTCCACCAGTGCCCATTTTCCACCACCAATGGTCCCAGCATCCCTCCCACCACCCTCACCTCATACCCTCCACCCCACCCTGCCTCTGTGGAAGGTCATTCATTCCCTTTTGCTCTCTCACAAGGAGTGTGAAGTTTTAAGCTTAAGAGGAATAAGTGAGTTCTAGAAAGAGATGCTGCTCTTGGATTTTTTTTTTTCTTATTGGGTCACACCTGGTGATGCACAAGGGTTAACTCCTGGCTCTGCATTCAGAAATAACTCCTGGCGGTGCTCGGGGGACCATGTGAGATGCTGGGATAGAACCCGGGTCGGCTGCATGCAAGGCAAATGCCCTACCCACTGTGCTATTGCTCCAACCCCTGCTCTTGGATTTTTTTTTGGGGGGGTCACACCTGGTGATGCATAGGGGTTACTCCTGGCTCTGCACTCAGGAATTACTCCTAGTGGTGCTCAGGGGACCATATGGGATGCTGGGGATCGAACCCGGGTCAGCCGCGTGCAAGGCAAACGCCTTACCTACTGTGCTATTGCTCCAGCCCTGCTCTTGGACTTTTAAGGAAGCAGAGTGTCTTATGCCAACCTCTCTCCTTGGATGCTCATGATTTATTTAGAATATATTTCTCCTCTATTGCAGAGTCACAGGTTCATAAATATCTGTTTATCAATAGGAGAGTACTTGTGCATTGTCAGTTCCCCCTTTAATAACTGTGAGTGGCAGCCCAAGTCGTTGGTGACCCTCGTACTAACAACTCCCCAGGGTTTCATCAGAGCTTATTGTCTGACTCCACTCCAGTTTACAATCAGGCTTCACACTCTGTGCTCACTCACTGGATCAGATTCTGAACCTAAGCCAGGCTTCTTTAGAGCCAGCAAAAAGATGAACTGATAAAAAAAACCAAAAGGATAAAGCCTGCCTTTTCATACAAGTGGGGAATTTCCTGAAACTGGCAAACCGCTCTAAGCGTTATAAATAACTTAGTAAGTAAAATAACAAGTGGAATTTGCGGGTAGTTCAGCAGCTTCGCAGCCAAAAGACAGGGTTTGAATCCTAGTTCTGTTCAACTCTCTATTTCTGTGACTGAACTGAATGAGACGTTCTTAACCCTCCAAGTCTTGGTTTTCTTCTCTGTGGAGCGTGAGATGGCAGGAGACGGTGCGACAGCTCAAGTGGCAGTGCACGGGTCTGGCATGTGTAAAGCCTTGAGTTCCATCCTAATACCATACATGGCAACTAAGCCACTCTGAGTATAGCCAGAGTGCCCCTGAGCACTGCTGGGTGTGGTCCCTACAATAAAAGGAAGCTAACACCATTTCATAAAGAGTTCAACAAGGGCCTAGAGCGTAGTCACTACTCAAAGAAAAATTAAGTACAATAATTAATATTTATAAAACCTATTACAATTTTTTGTAAGAAACAATAATCACATCTAGAATCTCAGGGTTGAAAGATGCTTTTAAAGACTAGAAATTTTAAACATATTTTTTTTGGGGGGTTGCAATTTTTGGACCACACTAGTGGTGCTCAGGAGCTATTTATAGCACTCTCCTCGGGGTATCATACACAGTGCCAGGATAGGGCAGGGGTGGGCCATGTGCAAGGCAAGAGCCCTATCCCGTTATATTGAGGTTCTCCAGCCCTCAGACATGTTTTTTGATGCTTGAAACAAATATCCCTGGGACATGGTCCCCAGTGTGTGTTTGGCCACTTGTAATGATAGAGAGCCCCCTCTTTGTCGAAGAAGCAGGAGTTCACCCCTATTCTGAAACTTATCACTGTCTCCCCACAAACGACACCCACTAGTCTTCCTTCACCCCTTTGGGGACATATCACTGTGTGTTGTGTGTTGTCTCCCCACGTGTTTGCTGCGGCTGGGTTCCCCACTCTGGAACAGCCTCGTCTCTCCCTCAGATACGACTTAGGACCAGGTGGACCCCATCAGAGTCATTACACCAGCTATGACCACACTGGGCTCATCTCTGGAGCTGGGGACTCTCCTCCACCCCAGCTGGCCTCAGGAATGGTCCTGCAGCCCCTGCCTGGGAACAGAGACTCCTCCCCACTCCTTTCCCAGGTGCCCCGGCGTCCCTCTTCCCTGGCAACCACTAAACAGGCATAGCAGAGACTAAGTTTGCACGGTCAGCTCAGGGACTGTAGTCAAGGCAACGAACTGTTTTTTGGCTCTGCACAGACCTATACAGCAGCAAAGCAGAAATCAAACACCATCAGACCAAGGGTTTCGTTGTGGTCTGAAATGCTCATTTCCTTTCAGGCGATCATCAGCCATCCACAATCCTCTTCACAGTTTGTGATTCAGGTAGAAAACCTCTCGGCGTACCAGCAGCAGTCCACCTCCTAGGGCTGAGTGCTAGGTCTACTTCCGGCTTGCCTTCCCTGCTTGATACCACAGACTGAGAACCATTCCACAGTCCTCACACAGAGACCTAGAACTCATTGGCCAGTACCTTGAAAGACAGGGTCAGGCGCTACCAAGAGTAGCATATCTGGGTCAGAGAGACAGTATAGAGGATAGGGCACGTCACTAGCACGCAGCTTAACTGGTTCATTCCCCAGCACCCCACTTGGTCCCCTGGCCACTGCCAGTAAGCCCTGGGTGTGGCCCTAACCAAAAATAAAAACAAACAAACAAAAAACAAATATGGAAGAGTGCAATCACAAAGCAATGGTGAAATTCCCCTGTCAGGCTGGGAAAGATACTATTGCCACGGGCCAGAGCAATAGTACAGTGAGGAGAGCGTTTGCCTTGCCCACAGCTACCCCAGGTTCAATTCCCTGCATTCCATATGGTCCCCTGATCCTGCCAGGTGTGATCACTGAGCACCACTGGGTGTGGCAAAAAAAGAAAATAAAGTAGACATCGCCATGTGGGCATCTCAATCAGTATAAGCCATCACAGGGCGATGTGACCAGGTCTGTGCATATTTAAGTAGACCACATACTGTGATTTTGTTTTTCTTCTTGGGTCACACCAGGCAATGCACTGGGGTTACTCCTGGCTCATGCACTCAGGAATTACTACTGGTGGTGTTCGGGGGATCATATAGGATGCTGGAAGTCGAACCCGGGTCAGCCGTGTGCAAAGCAAACCTGCTCCAGCCCCCACAGACTGTGAATTTTTACAATTTCACTTCATAGTCTATTTTGTTGATGTTGTTGTTGCTTGGCCATACTCAGCAGTGTTCAGGGGTTACTCCTAGCTCTATTTTCAGGATTTCAGGGGTCACTCCTGGCAGGGCTTGGGGGACCGTATTGGGTGCCAGGAACTTGAATTCAGGTCAGCCACAAGGTAAGCACCTTACCCACTGTACTACTGCCCCAGCCCCTTCTCAGAGTCTATTGAATAAGCCATACCCATAGATGATATATATATATATATATATATATGTGGTAAGATTATTGCTACATTGTTTGTTATAGCAAATACTAGAAATAAGCTAAGTATAGATGTTACAGACCAACTAAGTAAATTGTATAGTTTGCTTCCTCAGTGGAACACCACTAAGTTATTAAAATAATGAGTTACATTTAAATGAGTTAGTCTGAAAAAATGTTACTGAACTTCAGTAAAAAAAAATTTAGAAACACGGTACATACTTTGATCCTCTGCATAACTTTGTTTATTTATTTATTTATTTTTGCTTTTTGGGTCACACCCGGCGATGAACAGGGGTTACTCCTGGCTCTGCACTCAGGAATTACCCCTGGCCGTGCTCAGGGGACCATACGGGATGCTGGGATTTGAACCCGGGTCGGCCGCGTGCAAGGCAAACACCCTACCCGCTGTGCTATCTCTCCAGCCCCAACCTCTGCATAACTTTGGAGGCACTCTGGATCCAACCAAGGGACTTACAGGCATATACATGCAACACCTACCTTGCTTTTATTTTTAAAAACTGTGTGTAGAGTCACAGAGATAGTACAAAGATTGAGGTGCTTGCCTTGCACGTGGCTGACCCTGGCTGACCACAGCACCACACATGCTCAAACCACTCCTAGGAGTAATCCCTGAGCACCGCTGGGTCTAAATGCAGAAACAACAAAAAGCACACATGTATAACTTGAATTTCTTCAGATGGGATGGTCTGTTCCTCAAATTGTGAATGATATTCATTTCAGAAAAGAAGGAGCCAGAGAGAAATTAAAAGGGTTAAAGCAATTGTCTTGTATGTAGCCAACCTGGGTTTGATCCCTGGCACTGCATAGGATCTAGTGAGCCCTGCCAGGAGAGATTCCTGAGCACAGAGCCGGAAATAGGATTCTGAGGACTGCAGGGTGTGGTTTAGCCCTCTCTCCCATCCCAATATAGATATTTAATCTCGTGGGAGAACTCACAGAGCTAGCTTGGCCTACGGGAGCCCTGATTTATGCATTGTCCCCAGAGCACTGCTACTTCTGAGCAATGTGCTGGGAGGGGGTTCCAGCAGGTGTGGCCCCCAAAACCAATATATAGACTCATATTCATACTACACATGCGTAAATTCTCAACAGCAACCATCATTACATATGATTTTTCTCATTTTTATTTCAAACACTGAGCAGTCTTCCACGGCGACACTTTATCCCTTGAGCATCTTACCTAATCCTCCGTGAGCATCTCTGGCTTTCAGGAGGACCAACTGTCAGTTGAGATTTGAGTAACAGTAAGACCTACAGTACGAGATGCACCTTCTTGGGGAGGGATGGCAGATCAGTTTCAATTGTGTGGGCATCCTGGTGATGGCGGAGGTTTTTCTGGAGGCTCACAGCGGGGAGGGTTTTGAGTCTGTGCCCAGGCCAGAACAGAATGGGACTGACATCAATTAAGGGAGTTTACTCATGAAATATCAAGTAGAGGGGAGGGGAGGAGCCCAGAGCTGCACTAGTCACAGGTCCCGTTAGCCTTGATGATGAAACTGGAAGCAAAGTAGAATGAACAGCTGGAACTTCAGCTGTTCTTGCAGATGGGGGCGGCTGCTTGCCCAGAGCCAGCTCCTGAGGTAACCTCACAAAGCCTGAGAAAAGAGAAAGAGGGACTGGAGCAATAGGCTGGAGCAATCGCCAATGGGATGCTTGTCTTGCACACAGCTGACCTGGGTTTAAACCCTGACAACCCCATCTAGTGCCCTGAGCCCACGGGAAAAATATGAGGGCCAGGGATATAGCTCAGTGGTAGATCATTTGCCTTGCATGCATGAAGTTCTAGGTTCAATCCCCAGTATTGCCTGTACATGTAGATATATTTATATGTAAGTATATCTTATATATGTCATATATTATATACTATATAACATATTATATATTATATGAGTGTTAAAATGAGGCCTTCAGAGGATTCTGTGTGAAATAAAGTATTTCACACAGGCTAAAACTTGAGTATGGAGAAAGAGAAATCCTGCCAAAATGTTGCTCTCCCGGGCCCCCGAGAATGGCATTATTGTTCCTGGTCTCTCAGGGGGCCTGGAAGAGAAGCCCGTTCATTGTGTTTTCCCAGCCTGGGAGTTCTTTGGATCTCTCTGGAAGACTATACATAAGGCTTATTATATGATCCCCAAACTACATCCACCCCATGTGAATGGAATGTTTTAGCTATTCTCCCTTAAAGAAATAAATAAAAGTTTGGTGTAAAATCAGTAAGTCATCTGTGGAAAAAAATGACACTTTTCATAGGCCTCTATTTTTCTGAACTTAATTTTATTAAATATATCTTAAGCACATGACTACGAACCAGGAGCTGTGTTAAGAGTTCAACTTGTAGGATCTCATTTAATCTGCCCAAACCCTAATTTTGTAATTCCCATGCTATAGATGAAATCATTTGTCTAAGACTGCATAGCTTGCCAGTACATCTGCCTGACTTCAGAACCCATCTGTGGCTCACTGACTGCCTGTGTCTTTCTAAGGGAAATGGATCTGTTTTCAAGCTGGGTTAAAAGGGTTCCAAGGGTGGGAGTGCTCCCAGAACAGGAGTGCTCCCAGAACAGGAGCGATCCCAGGGCAGAAACGCATGCTTTACATGTAGGAACCCCAGGTTTGCTCCTCAGCAGCACACTGTCTCCCAGCATTGCCAGGTGTGGCCCAAACCCCCCCGAAAAAAAACAAAGGGAGGGAGGGAGGAAGGAATTCATTTTCCCTTACATCCTCGATTCTTCTTCCTGATTCCATATTTTCATTCTTTAAAAATCGGAGTTTTCTCCCTCCATCTTTAGACCAAGACAGCTCTATGCAATACATCACTATAGCCACTGAAATCTTTTGCATGTGGTGGAGGCAGGGGGAGGCGGACAGTCAGTGGTACAATGTTGGAGGTGGGAGGGGGTCACTCCTGGCACTGCTTTGGAAACCAACCCTATCTTCCTGCATGCAAAGCATGTACACTAGACCTTTGAGCTTTCTCCCAACCCTGGAACTTTTTGTTTGTGTGAAGGCCACTCCCAGATGCAGTTGAGGCTTACTCTAGACCCTGTGCTCAGGGCTTACTCCTGGCAGGTCTCGGAGAATCGTATGTGGTGCTGAGTATTGAATCTGGGTCAGCTGTGCATAACGCAAGAGAGACATCAGTGATAGAGCATTGAGTGAAAAAAGCAAGCTACCAAGAGTGGACTATAATCCTATTAATGTAAATTGTGATTTGGGGGAATAAAGAGATATTTGCATGCATAAATAGCTGCCTGGGAGCAGGGATGTGACTCAGTGGTAGAACACCTGCCTTCCATGTGTGGGAGAACCAGAGTTCAATACCAGGCACTTTAAAGAGGGGAAGAGAAGGAGTGGAAAGAGATATCTGGACATGTTTCCCCCTTTGGTTTTTGGGCCACACCTAGTGATGCTCAGGGGTAACTCCTAGCTCTGCACACAAGAATTACTCCTGGTGGTATTCAGGGGACCATATGGGATGCCAGGGATCAAACCCAGGTCAGCCATGTGCAAGGCAAGTACTATCACGGCACATGATGTCTGGAAAATTTTCCTCGAAATTCTACTAGTGATTATGTCTTGTTTGTTTGTTTGTTTTGTTTTGGGGCCATAGCTGGTGATATTTAGAGCTTACTCCTGGCTTTGGGGGACCATATGAGGTGCCAGGGATTAAACGATGGTTATTTTTGAATGATTCTATTTGAGTGGTTTACCTTACTCCTAGCAGTTTTATGTATTCTAATGACAAATGCATGCAATTTGAAATTCCCTTTTTAAAAAATAGACTATTTTCACTTGGACCGGAAAGCATATCCAGGCTGCCCTCTTGTCCCTCAACGACAGGTCAGTGGGTGAAGCAGGGTGAGAGTGGAGAGGAGGCCATCTCACACTGGACCTGCCTTGTAGAAAGTTTCTGTCCAGGGGCTGGAGCGATAGCAGAGCAGATAGGGCGTTTGCCTTGCACAAGGCCAACCCAGGTTTGAATCCCAGCATCCCATATGGTCCCCTGAGCACCGCCAGGAGTAATTCCTGAGTGCAGAGCCAGGAGTAACCCCTGTGCATCACCGGGTGTGACCCAAAAAGAAAAAAAAAAAGAAAGTTTCTGTCCAAACAACACCATAGATTCCAGATCACAATTTTACACCTACCCATTCAACACACATAATCAGGCTCAAATGAAATAAATGCAGACTTGGTATTTTACCCTAGAAACAAGATCCTTTTAAGGAAAAGCAGCAAGCCCCCAATAGGCAAGTGAGCAAGGCAATAAACAGAAAGTTTACGTAACATTTTCCCTACCAAAATGAGAAGAACCCAATTTTCTATTCTGATTGCGAAATGAATATACAGGAGGGTTTACCAACCTCAGCATTATGGACATTTTGATTCCTATATTTTTTTTGTCGTGTGTAGGCGAGGGTTCCTTTTTAAAAAACAAGATCTGGGGCCAGAACAGAGTAATATGCAGTGGATAGGGCGTTTGCCTTGCATGCAGCCAACCTTCGTTTGATTCCCAGCTTTCTGTATGATCCCCGGAGCCCACCAGAAGTGATCCCTGAGCACAGAGCAGGAGTAAGCCCTAAGTAGCTCTAGGAGTGGGTCCCACACAAACAAGCTAAATAAATAAAACAAAAAAATCTACCCACCGGTGTTAACAGCAACACACATCCCCATGCTGAATTTTGACAATCAAAAATATTCCCAGACTTTCTCAATGCCTTTTTTTTTTTTTGCTTTTTGGGTCACACCCAGTGATGCCCAGGGGTTACTCCTGGCTTTGCACTCAGGAATTACTCCTGGCAGTGCTTGGGGGACCATATGGGATGCCGGGGATTGAACCCGGGTCGGCCGCATGGAAGGCAAATGCCCTACCCACTGTGCTACCGCTCCGGCCCCTCAATGCCTCTTTTTACTTGGAGGTCAGGGGAGGATAGCAGGGCGCCGGGGCGGCGGGGGGGGGGGGGGGCGTGTCAAATTGCCCCTACTTGAGAATGTTGTACTAGAAGCCAACACAAAGAGTCACTAGTGACAAACTGTTCATTTCACACCTAGTCCATCCCCTACAAATTAAGGATAAAGAAGGAGAGTGACTTGAAGCACTTAATAAAAGTTCAAGATATCGTTTAGGGCTAAACATTGGCCCAAAGGCAATTTCTGTGACCAAGAACTCTAACTGGGCATTCAGCTGGCACAAGATTTTGCCTTATTGGGGCTGGAGCAATAGAACAATGGGCAGGGCACTTGCCTTGCATGTGGCCAACCTAGGTTTGATCCCCCGCATAACCCATATGGTCCCAGAGCACGGTCAAGAGTGATTCCTGAGGGCTGGAGCAATAGCACGTGGAGTAGGGCGTTTGTCTTGCACGTGGCTGAGCCAGGTTCAATTCCCAGCATCCTATATGGTCCTCTGAGCACCGCCAGGAGTAACTCCTGTGCATTGCCAGGTGTGATCCAAGAAAGCAGTGGGGGGCGGGGAAAGAGTGATTCCTGAGTGCAGTCAGGATTAAATCCTGAGCACTGCCGGTGTGGCCCTTAAATCAAAAAATTTTAAAAGATGCAGCATTATTGCTGAAGGGGATAAGAGGTGGTCCTTAAACTGTAAAAGTCCGGGTGGTTTTCCCAGCACTAGTGTGAAATGGCGATAGAGGATCAGCAAGGATCTCTCGCCTCCCCAGAGTCACATCCAATCTGTCCTCTGCGGGAAGAACAGAGCAGAGAAGGATTAACCCAGGCCCCCGATGTCACACCTCATTCATTCAGCCGGGAACCGGGTCCGAGAGCAGGCACGCATGCGTGCTAACCTCAGGCCCCGAACCGTGCTTGGGAGAACATTGAACAGCCCACCACGGCAAGCGACCAACCAAGGGACTGCAATGGGACCAGCTGGTCGTGACCCAGGAGAGGAGACATAAGGCCAAGAGAAAGGATGGGAAACTGGGGGAAAGACGCTCTCAGCAGAGTCTTGGGCCGGATGGAGCCTGACCAAAAAGGTAGCAAGATGTCCTGTGTGGCCTGCGGGGGCTCAGGGAAGACAGAGGCCCTGGAGGGGAACTGGAATCCGGTGTGGCGAGGCAGCAAAGGGAATTCAAACCCGCCTCAGTTCTCATGTGCAAAAGGGGAAGCAGAGCGGCTCCTTGGGTTATTCAAGGAGTTTAGGTGAGAGAGGAAATGTGGAGACAAAGACATATTTTTTTCTGCCGTTGGGGGTGGGGCCCACACCCTGCAGTGCTTAGGGGCCACGCCTGGAAGTGCTTGGGGGACCCTGTGCCGCGGGAGGGAGTGAACCAGGATCAGGGGCACAGCCCCTGCTAGGCACCCGCCTTGATTTTGTATGATCTCTCGGGCCTCATATCACTCTTTTTTGTTTTTCAATTTTGTCTTGCACTGGGGAGAAAGTTCCTTTTGCTCGTGTAAAGGAGGGAGCCTGGCATTTTCCTAGAAACCGGTCAGGGGACTGGTGTTATCCTCTGCGGCCGTGATGGCCTTCTTCGCAGTCGTTCATACACTGCCACCATCTAAACTGTTTCAGTGGCTGGCCTTGGCAGCACAGCTGGTGCAATGCCCTATGCTTGGTACACAGGGGGGTTGGGAGGGGCAGGGCAGAGGCCTCACGGGGCCCTCATCACTACTCCCACCCTCCAGTCTTGGGGAACAAAAGGGTTGCTAAACACTGGCTGGGCCTAGGCCTTTAAAATGTCCGTATACAACACCCAAGAGGAGAGGGCGAGCAAAAGGGAATGCCCTGCCACAGAGGCGGGTGGGGGTGGTGGGAGGGATGCTGGGACCATTGGTGGTGGAGAATGGGCACTGGTGGAGGGATGGGTACTCGGTCATTGTATGACTGAAACATAAGCATGAAAGTTTGTAAGTCTGTAACTATATCCCACGATTTTTTAAAAAGTGCACACTAAAAATAAATAAAATAAAATAAAATGTGTGTATAGAAGCCAGAGAGACAGTACAGTAGACAAGGACAGTCAACCGCCTTGCATGCAGTTGACCTGGATTCCATCCCTGGCATCCCATATGGTACTCCAAAATCCACCAGGAGTAAGCCCTAAGCACCTGCAGGTGTGGTCTAAAAAGAAAAAAAAGAAAACCTACTCTGTGTGAGTGTGTGTACATATATCTGCATATATGGAGAGATACTATAGTGGATAAAGCATCGTCTTGTACCTGGACAATGTATAAACCCAGGTTGGGTTTGTTTCCCAGCATTCCATAGGTCCCCTGAGCCCCACGAGGAGTGATCCCTGAGCACAGAGAGAGGAGTAAGACTTGAGCATCCCTGGTCATGGCCCCAAAAAGTCAAGGAGAGACTGAAGTGTTTGGAGCCGTTTGAGTTTGTACCGTGTTTGCTCTAGTGGGTAGGGGAGCGGCTCGGACCCCCTGCCCTGTGCTACCTCCCCTGTACTCAGACACAATCTCCTTCCCCATTCTTCCACAAACCCCTGTGGCCCTAAGCAAACTTGGGGACAAAAATGAGCGATGGAGGGTTGGTGTTCCTGGAGGTGTTCAGGGGACGCTCTGGTGCTGAGGATCAGCCCCCCCACCTCCACCCAGCATGCAAAGCTTGTACCCCAACCCTCTGAGCCCTCACCAGGACCCTCATCTCAGCTATGAACCTAGGCAGCTCACCTGGGAAATCCAACTTTCAAACCATCACCTGAGACCTACTCCAGGATGTTTTGCTGGGCCTGGGGGGTGGGCTGGGGGGGGTGTTGTCTAGGAATAGACATCAGCAGCTCTCTGATGGCTGCTGTGTGCCACCTGGGGCTGTGAGTCAGGGCCAACAACAAAAGGGGGCTACCAGGTGTGTGTGTGTGTGTGTGTGTGTGTGTATGTGTGTGTGTGTGTTGGCCAGCTGTGTGGGAGGCAACCAGCCCCCAGCCCCAGAACACACACGCACACCATCACGGAACAAGTAATCCAAGCCTTTGCACTGAAGGCCAGTGCTAGTTGCTTCTCTGCTTTCCAGAATGGCACGCGCTAGTGATAGCATTGCCAACTAGGGACGTACTCAGCTGAAAGTCATAGATAAGCATTGGGAACTCAAGGCAGGTTTGTTGAAATTATTTATACGTACATATAAATTCAGAAGTGTACAGAACAGGGCTAGTGCAAAGTTATCATAAAAACAAAACAAAACAGGGGCTGGCGTGCTAGCACAGCGGGTAGGGCATTTGCCTTGCATGTAGCCGACCTGGGTTCGATTCCCGCCATCCCATATGGTCCCCTGAACACCGCCAGGAGTTGTTTCTGAGTACAAGCCAGGAATAACCCCTGTGCATCGCAGGGTGTGACTCAAAAAGCAAAACCAAACAAACAAAAACAAAAACACAATAACATAAATAAATTTTAAAAAAAAACCTTGGGGACTGTAGTGGTATCTATTAGCACTGTAGTGATAGAACAGCAGGTAGGGCATGCGCCTTGCTTGTGGCTACCCCCAACAACCCATCAGGAGGGATTCCTGAGTGCACAGCCAGGATAACCTCTAAGCATTGCCATGTGTGGGCCCCAATTATTTTTAAGTTCTGTCTCTCTCTTTCTCTCACTCTTTCTCTCTCTCCCTCTCTCTCCCCTTCTCTCTCTCTCCTTCCCTCTCCTCCCTTCCTCCCTCTCTGTCTCTCTCTTCCCCTCCCTCCCTCCTTCCCTCCCTCTCTGTCTCTGTCTCTGTCTCTCTCTCTCTCTCTCTCTCTCATGTCTAAGCGTCACCCAGCAGCGCTGTGGTGTGTGGTGTGTGGTGTGTGGGGAGTGCTACTCCTGGCTCCTGTACTGACGGTCTTCCACGAGCCATGAGGCGCTGAGGGTGGAGCCCACAGTTCCGACTTGCAGACTCTAGCTCCAGCCCCTCCGCCAGCCCCCAGCCCTCAAACTCCTCTCCTCCTCCCCACAGCCTTCCTCCAGGCTGAGGGAAGCCTGGAAGCCTGAGTGGGGCCTTCCACCTGGTGGGGACTTGCCATCCGGTGGGATGGGACGTGCCCCTCCCCAGGCACCACTGGTGACATCTCATTGGTCACCTGATCGCTTTCACCAGGAACCCTACGCTAGAGGACAATCTTTTACTGAGTCTCTCTAGAGGAAATCGGGGACATGGGGGGCTTGAGGGGAGGAGTTTAGGATCAATGCGGAGCAAACCGTTGGTCACTAAGGAGACCAAGGCAATGCAATGGCGTGGGAGCCCTCCCCACCCAGAGCTGCTCCCGCCCCACCTCCAGACACAGGCCCCAGGATGGAGCCAAGCATCTGAGGATGACAGGCCCCTGAGGGCCTAGAGATGGGGCTGGGAGGCAGAAGGTGGCGATTTCTGCAGAACCAAGCAATTCAGTACTGAGACTCTGGTTTCCTGGTTGCCTCCTTCCCGGGGACTCACTTCCCCCCTGATTGGTGAGAGGCCCCCAGCCTCCCCTGCTGCAGACGTCTCCAGGCCTCTCTGATCGAGGCGGATGCCCCCTTCCTGCACTGCGGGAAGATGGGTGGGTGGCAGCCTGGTCTGAGGGCTAAGCTTCCTACACTGAGTCGATCTGCATGTGGGTGCGGGCGGAAAGGTCACCCCACCAACACGTGACTGCACACATACTCTTGAGGAAAAAACACAGGGGCTGATTTCCCCCTGCTAGAAATCACAGTTAGAAAACTCGACGAGAAAATCCAGGCCACCAACCAGGGCTGCAGAGCTGACCAGGAGGAGGCTGGGCCGGGCCCGGAAGGCTGGGAGAGCTGCTGCCAGAGTCTTGGGCCAGAGTCTGCCTGACCTTGGTCCCCAATGGCTTTCCTGTGGGTAAGGGACCTGTCTGGGGATTCCCCACCCTGCAAGAGCTCTAAGTGACCCCCCTCCTGGGCCCCTCCCGTAGGGAATTTCCCAGAATGTTCCCACGCCCCCAAGAAGCCTCCTCCTTCACCCCCTGAGCTACTTGTGGTTCATGATAAGGGGAGAAGGGGACATCAGGCAACCCCACAGGTGTGGGGGACAGGTGTGAAGGAAAATGAAACTGGAAAGTCAATAGTCAGCTCTGATCAGCAGGGGCTTGAGACTGAATCAGATGTCAGGGGCCAGAGAGGGCCGGAGAGATAGCACAGTGGGCAGGGCGCTTGCCTTGCATGTGGCGTACCGGGTTTGATCCCTGGCACTTGACATGGTTCCCTGAGCCCGTCAGGAGTGATTCCTAAGAGCCAGGAGTAAATCCTAAGCACTGCTGGATGTGGTCCAAAAAAAAAAAAAAAACAAAGAGGGTGAAGGGCATCACCTCTGAGGCTAGGCTGCCTGCCTTCGGGCAAGTGCAGTGAAAGGTAAATATTAAGGTCATTCATCGCTGCTCTTTGCAGGTCACTGCTGCAAAGAGAAAATGTCATGACAACTCTCAAAGGCTAAGAGTGTTGGCAAGAGCAGTAAGGTGGGGTAGCAACATTCGAGGAAACGGTTCCGTCTGTAGGCTGGAGAGAGAGGAGGGGGAGGCCACTGGCCTTGCACATAGCCAACCTGGGGCCAACCCCTGGCATCCCATATGGTCCCCCCAAGCCCACCAGACACGCGTGATCACATGATCCCTGTGTTCTGGGCCAGGAGTAAAACCTGGGCACAACTGGGTGTGCCACATCCCCCCCAACAACAACAACAACCAAATAAATAAAATTCAGCCTGCATCTGCCCTTCCAAAACTCCTCTCTCTGTGTCTCTCTGTCTCTGTCTCTGTCTGTCTCTCTCTGTCTCTATCTCTGTCTCTGTCTCTGTCTGTCTGTCTGTCTGTCTGTCTCTCTCTCTCTCTCTCTTTCCCACCCTCTCTCTTTCTAGCTATCTATTTGAAGAGGGCTGGAGATCATTCCTGTGGTTTTCCACCTCAGTGCACACACAATAAGATCCCCAGGGACTGAACAATCCCCACTGCCCAGGCTGTCCTCCACGCTGATTCAGCCCTGGGCCACACCTGTGACCAAGGGTGTGACTCCTCCTTCGGGGCCCATCTTCCTGTTTCAGAGTGAAGCTTCTGGGACTCAGAGAGGGAGAGCAGGTGGCTAAAAGTCACACAGCACTCTCTCCGGGCGTCCTTGGATTTCAGACCTCCTCCTGCTGGGTGGTGGCAACGGGCTGGGGTGGGGGTGGGGGGGACTGGCCTGGAGTTAGCCTCTAACAAGCTCTAGGTTGGGCCAGGTCCTCCGCTCCCAGGCAGGCCAGGATGGACTCTGGGATGGTCAGAGTGGCCATTGCAGGATTCCTGGGTGCGCCCGGTTTAAGGACCCGCTTCCTGGCCACAGTGGCCTGCACGGCAGAGGCGTCCCTTGCGGGACTGGCCCCTCTGAGCCCGGAGCTCGAGGCTGAGAATGGGGAAGTCCCCGGGCTCTTCTCCGCGAAGGGCTAAGGGGGCGTCGGAGCAGCCCCCGCAAGCTTCCGGATCCGAGAAACAAGCACCAGCTCCGAAAAGCAGGTTCCCCACCGCAGCTGCGCCCAAGGCGGGTTCGGGGGTCTCCGCGCGCGCTAGCGTGGGGGTGAAAGAAAACTCTGCCGTGTCCGCCTGCGGGGTTCCCGGGCAGGAAACCTCTGCAGGACCAGAGGCAAGCAGGTGCCCAGACGCAAGCATAGACCCCCCACAACGCCCGCCCCCCACCTTTGGGGAGCAGCTGACCCGGCCTGTCCCTCTCCTCTCCACGCCACCCTGCGCGCCCCAGCTCTAGGTGTGCGCCCCCGTCGGGGAGGAGGGGACCCGAGCACCGTCTCTGGGTAAACAGATGCTCCCCGGGGAGTCCATTCCAAGGACTCCCAGGAAGGGTCTCGGCAGGGGGACCCAGCGACGGGCCACTTCCTGCTACGGGGGAGGGGACCCAGACTCTGAACGTCCGAGGGGCGGGCAGGGGCGCACGCGCGGCACGGCCGCGCTAAGTTTTCAAAGCACATCCGTGGTGGCTTTCTGGTCACCAGGGGCAGCGGTGATGCACCCCCGCGGCTAGAGAGCGGCGCTCTGCAGGCTGGGGGGCGGGGAGTGGCCCCGAGCGGCCGGGGAGGAGCGAGCGTGTCACTTCCCGCAAGTCGGGGGGCCTCCCGCTGGGGACCCGCGGAGCGCTGGGGCCCCGGCCCGCCCACCCCGCCCGGTGCCTGGGGTTTGCCCAGGCTCTGCGGAGCACGGTTTACAGTAAGTGTTGACACCAGTGGAAACTCTCAGAAGGGGCGAGAGGGAGGGACCGGGACTGCAAGCCCCAGTTCCCGTCTTCCCAACGCCCCCCAATAGTCTCTCTCGCCTTTCGGTAAAGGGGGGCTGCCCTGCCTCCGGGAGGTGCCTGGAAACCCGAGGGGAAGGTGGGTGCGCGCGACACGCCCCGGCCAGGAGCAGCCTCTGACTCCGCCTCCTGGGCGTTGGCACCCCCCCAGCTCCCGCCCCGAAGGGAGGGGCTTCCTTCTGACTGAGCTGGGGACCTTCTCTGGCCCCCAGATGCTAAACAGGGTCATATTTGTCCTTGCCAAGCGGGTAGAAGCTGGCTGGGCAGAGAAGGTCCCATCATCTGCTTTAAAAGAAGACCCCTCTCTCCCCCGCAGAAGAGATAGCACTAAGGGTCGGGAGCTTGTCTTGCACTCATCCAACCCGGTCCGTTTCCCCCACAGCCCATATGGTCCCCCGAGCACTGCCAGGAGTGATCCTTGGAGTGCAGAGTTGGGAGTAACCTCTGAGCATCCTCGGGTGTGGTCCAAAACGAACCAAAAAAATAGAGCCCCCAGGAGCTGCAAGAGAGTGTCGAAGGACTAAGTGTTCGCTTTGCATGCTGGGGCCCAGCTTTCATCCCAGCACGGGGCCTGGAACAGTCAGGAGAAGCACCTCCAGCACTGTTGGGTGGGGCCAAAAGAAAAAACAAAACAAAAGTCCAGGAGTGCCCAGGTTCGGGCATTAGAGGAAATGACAGCCCGCTTAACCAGCTCTCTGATTAACCGTAGCTCAGGCTCCTTGTGGATCTTTGTTAAAGCAAATTTTACTATCAAGTGTCCTTAGATGCTACTAGATATTTTTTTGAATCAACTTCAAAAGCTACTGATGTTACCTGCCAATCAACAAAGAGCTGAGTTCATAGTGTATGCCGGGCACTTCATAAGTGCTCGGGTGGGAGCCGGTAGTGAGAATAGCAGTTAAGGCACTGACTGGCCTTGCATGCCGCTGACCCAGTTCAAATTCTCAGCACCACATCTAATCCCCCTGAATGTCACCACGATTGATCCCCAAATGCAGAGCCAGGAATAAGGCCAGGGCAGAGCTGGGTGTGGCTCAAAAACTGCCCTCCCCAGCCCCCCCAAATGAATGCTTAGATAACTGAATCCAGATTTTTTTGGGTTTTGTTTTGGGCCACTGCCAGCTGTGCTCAGGGATCACTTCTGGTGAGGCTCAGGGGACCATATGGAGTGCCAGGGATTGAACCTGTGTCAGGTGCGTGCAAGGCAAGCTCCTTAGCTCCTGAACTATCTCTACAGCCCCTTAATCTTTTTTTCCCCCAAAGTTTCAAAGATTCATTAGAATCATCTGGAACATTTGTTTGATATTAAAATTCCTACAATTCACCCAAACTTCCAAACCCACTGAGTTCCAAATCTATTTCAGAAAGGGACTCAAACTGAATTTTTAACTGAAACTCAAATCCATTCTGATACACCAGCAACTTTGGAAAATGACCCAAGTCATACACAACACAAAAAATAAGACTTATTCTTCAGGGGCTGGAGCGATAGCACAGTGGGTAGGGCGTTTGCCTTGCACGCGGCCGACCCGGATTGATTCCCAGCATCCCACATCCCTGAGCACCGCCAGGAGTAATTCCTGAGTGTAGAGCCAGGAGTAACCCTTGTGCATCACCAGGTGTGACCCAAAAAGCAAAAAAAAAAAAAAAAAAAAAAAAGGACTTATTCTTCAAATGCTAGGTTGCTTTTCAGCTGAAATATATTTGCAACTCCAGAGCTAACACCCCTTCCCCTGTGGGCACCAGGGGTTGGCAGCAATGATCTGTTTTAGGGAAACTGAATCTTAAAATCACCTGGGAGGGCCGGGAGCGATAGTAGAGCAGGTGAGGTGCTTGCCTAGCACCCTGCCAACCCAGGTTTGATCCCTGGCATCCCATAGGGTCCCCCAAGCACTGCCATGGATAATTTCTGAGTACAGAGCTGAGTGCAGAAAGCCCTGAGCAACACTGGGTGGGGCTCATATGCCCCCCCCACCCAAATTACATGGGAAAGGTGATCCCCCTGGGTTGCTAAAGATGGGCTCATTTCCGGTCAGTACTTGCTACCCAGAATGCAATAGTCCCCTAGTTAGCCCCATGGCCAGTATTTGGAGCTTTTTCCCTGGACATCTTTTGGATTGGGTTTATTCGCTGGCTTCCCTAAGCCACAGGGAAATGTTAGTGGCGGGTTTCGGGGAGTTTCCAGATGCTTGGGATGCCCCAAAAATGTTAGAAAGCAAAGCTTGGGGAGGTGGGGCAAGTGGAATGGAATACTGTGGCGGGTTTGGACTGTTTCCTTTTCGTGAAGACCCTAAACATTCTGGAACCCAGGTAGAGCCATGAGCTCCTATAAGAACAGGACCCCTTCCGGAGTGGAGATGAGGGAGATAGGGAGGCGACCCTCGGCCACCCTGGTTGGAGGCCCCGCGACCCCAGCGCGCAGGTTCTTGCATGCCCCGAGGGTGCCTTTGGGTGTGCCCCGGGGCATTTCCACAGGCACCGCTGGGTTGTGAGGCGCGAAACTGCTGTTCTAGCAGGTCAGGAGGAAACGCGTGTGGCTCTGCCCGGTGGTTCCGCAGGCACAAGTGGGCACCCCCCCCCGCCCCCGCCCCCCGCCCACCAAATGAAAATGTGTCCACTCATGTGTGCACAGCAGAGCCTGCTGGGGGCCTTTCTGCACAGCTGTGCAACCAGAAACCCACCCCCCACCCCTGACTCCTGCTGCCCACTCCCTCCCGGGCACCGAGGCCTTCACTCAGTGCAGTGCCCATCCCTCCCCTCACAGGAGAGCGAAGACCTGGAGAAACAGAACGCGGCCCTGCGCAAGGAGATCAAGCAGCTCACGGAGGAGATGAAGTACTTCACGTCGGTGCTGAGCAGCCACGAGCCCCTGTGCTCCGTGCTCACCCCCAGCACGCCCTCGCCCCCCGAGGTGGTGTACAGCGCCCACCCCTTCCACCAGCCTCACCTCAGCGCCCCACGCTTCCAGCCCTGAGCTTGCAGAGGTGGGGGAGAGCGGAGCCCCTCCCCCCCAGACCACCGCCCAGCGGGGCCCCGCGGCCTCAGGAGGGGGGCGCAGAGACTGTGGTCCGGCCACGCCCAGCCCCTGGAACCGGCTCTCCTGCCTGGAGTCTCCGAAGCTCAGGCCCCCTGGAGGAGGAGGAGGGCACCCGGGACTGAAGCTGCTACAAGTGGGGTGCAGCCCTCCGGGAGCCCCCCCAAAACCTGCCTACTTGTGCTGGAACCCTGTGTGGGTGGGTGGGGGTCCCCATTCGGGGTAGAGTCATGCTTAACGCCCGAGGCCCTTGGAAGAGAGGGAGGAGGGACGGGAAGGTTTATTTTTCTAAATAAATGTCTTTAAAGAAAACAACTTGTCAAGGCTCACGCTTGCCCCCTGAGACCCGGAGTTCCGTGGGGTGCGGCCTTCCTCATGCCAGGCCGCGGGAGTCCTTCCTGCTCTGGGCAGTCCCGCTGAGCTACTCTTTGCTTCTCCAGGGTTGGACTGCCTGCCCAGGAAACTGGGTTCCCTTCAAAGGCGAAGGGCCTTCAACCCTCCGCAGCGCCTTCTTGGGTTTCTGTCTTCCTGTTCTTTCAGCTTTTAGGCCACATCCAACAGTGCTCAGGGCTTACCCCAGAAAGTGCTCAGTGACCCATTGAGGGTTCGGAATATTGAGCCCTGGTCAGCCGCATGTGAGGCCAGCCCCGTTTGGTACATTGAACGTGTTGTTCTATCTCTCTGGCCCATCTTCTTAGTATCTACCAGGTATCTATCCCAGATACCTCACCAGGTTTTACCACTTCTGCTCCCATTTGGGGGGTTGGTGGGGGGTGGGGGTGGGGTTTGAGTCACACCTGGCGATGCTCAAGATTTATTCTTGCCTTGGGGCTGGAGCAATAGCACAGTGTTTGCCTTGCACGTGGTCGACGCAAGTTTGATTCCCAGCATCCCATATGGTCCCCTGAGCACCGCCAGGGGTAATTCCTGAGTGCATAAGTCAGGAGTAACCCCTGTGCATTGCTCGGTGTGACCCAAGAAGCAAAAAAAAAAAAAAAAAAAAAAGATTTATTCTTGCCTCGGTGCTCAGGGATCACTCCTGGTGGGGCTCCAGGGACCGTAGGCAGTGCCAGAGATTGAACTCGGGTTGTCCACGTGCACGGTAAGTGTCCTACCTGCTGTCCAGCCCCCACTTCTGCTCCTGGCTGCCTTATGCTTTGGGGATCACCTGTTCTAGACAGGGAAGGACCCTGGAGTGGTTGCCCAAGGCCCTTGGAATAGAGGGAGGAGGGACGGGAAGATCCTCTCTCTTGAGCCCATCGCGAATCTCCTGCAGCCGTCTCTGGGCTGCGGTGCTCTGCTTCAACATGGGACTTGTGACGGCAAAGTCGGGGCTTGCTCTGTGCTCTCCAGGGGCAGCGTGTGACTCAGCGACTAAGTGACCTTCCTGTCACTGTCCATGAGCATCCCGCCGCAGCTGCGCCTCTCTGGGGGAGCTGTGATGAAGCTGGAACAAAGGTTCCTGTTCATGAGCTGCCCTACGAAGCAGTTTGACGGCAGCCCTGCTTACCGGATCATCTTCAGAGCATCGAGTTCACAAGAACAAGGCTGGGGAACATGTGCTGGGCACATACAGGGCAGAGAGAGAGCGAGAGCACAGAGGGTAGGGCATTTGTCCTGCATGTGGCAGACCCAGGTCCCAGGTTTGATCTCCGGCATCCCATATGGTCCCCTGAGCACCGCTAGGAGTAACTCCTGAGTGCAGAGCCAGGAGCATCGCTGGGTGTCACCACCCCCACTCCCACCCTCCACTGGGTTACTGGGTACCATCGGTGACTATGGACACTGCAGAGGACAGAAGTTGTTTTTTGTTCACTGAGGAGCAGAACTTCCCGTTCCCGTTCCCCTGGGGCCAGTTCTGTCTGGGCCTGGCCCCTCAGGGAAGCTGGGGCTGCTTCTCTCTGCAACCAGAGTTTTCTCTCCCCCTGCCCTCCCCCCACTGCTGCAACGCTCTGATTTTTCCCGAAAAACACCCCAAAAAGGCATACGATGGCCAGGGGTGGGGGGCTGGGGGGGCGGTGGTGGAGACGTGTACACACACAAACACACACACACACACACACACACACACACCTATCTCCAGGGTCCAGCCACCAACACTACTCACGTGTGTGCTTCCCATCTCACGGGAACTCCTCTTCCCCTTTTTGTCTGCACTTTCTAATGAGCCCACACTTCCACTTCCTCTTTCTGGGCAGCCTGGTCCAAGCAGCAGAGGCTCAGCTTCAGTGAGTGCCAGCCTCATGCCCGCATGGGAAACGGGGCACACAGCTGTGAACTGAGATTTGAACTTTCAGACCTTCGTCCGTGGGTGGCCCCTGGTCCACATCAGACACAGGGTGTCCCATCACCCTCCTCCACCCTCCAGGCAGGCTCTGGAGCTCCCTGGAGGAACTGGGGAGTGGTGTGGGATGGGAAGGGGGGGGGGGCGTGAGCACAGCAGACCCCGGAGCAAGGGGTTGCCTGCCCAGAGCAGGGAGTTACCCTGAGTTCTAGCCTAGGCTCCGCTGAGCTTCCAGTTCACCAAGAACATCCAAATGCAGAATTTCAACATGAAATCTCCCAACGTTTCAGAACCCTGCAGACCAAAAGAAAACTCCTTATGGAACAGGTCAGACCCAGACTTTTGTGGGGAGGCCTGGGGCAGGGGCAGGACAAGAGGACAAATAGAGATCAATAGGCATATCGTCGAAATAGTCGCACAATACAGGTCAAGACTTCAAATATTTTCAACCGGGTAAACAAAAATCCACGCTCTTCCCGGACCCCAGCCAATACATAATGCATCTTTGTCACAGCCCTGGAGGCAGGAAGTTTCCGAGGCAGCTGTAGGAGACTTCGGCCCCCGCCCCTCGCCCCCCACCCCCCCGGGGACTGTGCCCGGCCTCTTTCCCCTCTCACTGGGGCTCATGCTCACAGGGTGGAGAGCCCAGCTAGCAAGTGGAGTTGGGGGTGGGGGGTCTCACACTCTCTTCCCCAGCAGCCAGTCAGCTCTGGGCCTTCCCTCGGGTCAGGGAGCCCTCAGCCTGGGAGGGAGAGAGCTGATGCCTGTGGAAGCAGGCTGAGGCGACTCTCTGGACCGGTGTTTCCTGATGTCCTGGTGGAGGGAGCACTGAAAAATGGGAGGCAGGGGCCAGAGCGACAGTCCAGCAGGTCGGGTGCTTGCCTTGCATGCGGCCAACCCAGGTTTGATTCCCTGACACCCCATGTGGTCTTCTGAGCCTGCCAGGAATGATCCCTGAGCTCAGAGCCAGGAGTAAGCCCTGAGTCCCACTGGGTGTGGCCTCCCCCCATCTCTCCTCCTGAAATTTAAAAAGAAAAGGGAAAGAAAACGGGGAGGAAGGGCTGGAGAGAAAGTACGGGTAAGGTGAATGCTTCGGGTAAGGTGAATGCTTCGCGGGTGACACACCCATTTCTTTCCTGGCACCACAGGGTCCTCTGAGCATCATCAGCTACATCCCTGGAGCCTCTCCTCCCTCCTCAACACCTCTGGGGGTGACCCTGGAGGCCCCTGAGCACCACCGGGCGGCCTGGGTCATGCCAGGTATGAGGGACCCCAGTACTACTGCAACCTCAGGCCCTCAAGGTGGCCCCACTGGAATCCCTGGGAACGGGCCCTGCATCTCCTGAGCACCTTTTGGGAGGCCTGTAAAATAGCACTCTCTTCCTCTTGTTCATCAGTTTGCTCGAGCGGGCACCAGTAACATCTCCATTGTGAGACTTGCTGTTACTGTTTTTGGCATATCGAACATACCACAGGGAGCTTGCCAGGCTCTGCCATGCCGGCAGGATACTCTCAGTAGCTTGCCAGGATCTCCAAGAGGGATGGAGGAATCAAACCCAGGTTGGCTGTGTGCAAGGCAAACGCCCTACCTATACTATTGCTCCAGCTCACTATAAAACAAAATATAATATAATATAAAGGCCTGAGAAAGAGAGAGCACTGCAGATCTATCAAGGGCAGTTTCCTTGCACCCAAGCAAGCTGATGCCACATACGGTCCCAGAGCCCCACCGGGAGTGATCCCTGAAGAGCAGGGCCAGAAATAAGCCCTGAGTACTGAGTACTGCTGAGTATGAAGAAAGAAAAGAGAGAGAGAGGGAGGGAGGGAGAAAAGGAGGGAGAGAGAGAGAGGGAGAGAGAGGGAGAGAGGGAGAGAGAGGGAGAGAGAGAAAGAAAGAAAGAAAGAAAGAAAGAAAGAAAGAAAGAAAGAAAGAAAGAAAGAAAGAAAGAAAGAAAGAGAGAGAGAGAGAGAGAAAGAAAGAAAGAAAGAAAGAAAGAAAGAAAGAAAGAAAGAGAGAGAGAGAGAGAAAGAAAGAAAGAAAGAAAGAAAGAAAGAAAGAAAGAAAGAAAGAAAGAAAGAAAGAAAGAAAGAAAGAAAGAAAGAAAGAAAGAAAGAAAGAAAGAAAGAAAGAAAGAAAGAAAGAAAGACGCTCTCTGCCCAGATGAGAACTGGAGCACTGGAGCAGCTGCGCACGACACGGCCCCTCTGCTCCTTAAAGACTATGATCCAGGAGGTCTACTAATCCATTTTGGTACCCAGAGACTTCTTATAGAAATGCATCTAGTCTATAAACTGAGCTAAAACAGCAGAAATCCAAAACGGCCAAAGAAATCAAACAACAGAAATCCAAAACAGAAATCCAAAGCGGCCGCATGAGCTCCTATGATCTCCATTCTCAGCAATAGAAAACTAATTATCAAATGATGCCTTTTCAGCGGGTTTAATTGTTGGGGGAAAATTCCAAATAATAATAGTCAGTTCTCTGTTGAAATATTTAATGTATTCAAAGTATAGAGAGAATAAAGTGAAGATCATTAGCCAGGTGAGGGGGGTGGGTATGGGAGGGGGGTATATTGGGGTTCTTGGTGGGGGAACAGGTGCACTGGTGAAGGGATGGGGGTTTGATCATTATATGACTGAGACTTAAACCTGAAAGCATTGTAACTTTTGTCACGGTGATTCAATAAAATAAAAAATTTTTTAGAAAGAAAGAAAGAAAGAAAGAAAGAAAGAGAGAGAGAGAAAGAAAGAAAGAAAGAAAGAAAGAAAGAAAGAAAGAAAGAAAGAAAGAAAGAAAGAAAGAAAGAGAGAGAGAGAGAGAGAAAGAAAGAAAGGAAAGAAAGAAAGAAAGAAAGAAAGAAAGAAAGAAAGAAAGAAAGAAAGAAAGAAAGAAAGAAAGAAAGAAAGAAAGAAAGAAAAAGAGAAAGAAAAAGAGAGAGAGAAAGGGGAGAGATACAGAAGAGCGAGTCCCAGAGGGCATCACAGCACCGGAGATTTCTCCAGGTCCCATACAGATTTCACGGCGGCACCCCAGTCGGGGCAGGTGCTGTTTCCCTGCCGACTCCAGATGGAACTCTGGTGACCAAGAGCTTACACAAGCAAGGTCCAGGTATGCAGTGCCAGGACTGAGTCTCCAAGCATCACGGTGGCAGCGGAGCTGGGCAGTCCTTTCCGGGCTCCCCATCCGCTCCTGATGCCAGCTGTCACGCCCTCAACTCTGGGCACCATCTTGGCACACCAACAGCCCGGGTCCAGAAACTCCCAATTGAATCCCCAAATGGAATTACTCCCTACAGTGGTGTCTCTTGAACCGGACCATTTACAATCGTAGAATTTCAGAAGCACGCAGCCACACAAGCGGCGGCACAACCTCTCACGGTATGCAAAATGGGCAATGGAAAGTAAATGATCTAGCGTCTACCCCTGGAAGGCAGACTTGAATGGGGGTGGGAAAATTCGAGCAAAATATAATGCCCAAAAGTGGAGAGAGAGTATCTGGGGAATTGTCTGCCACAGAGGCAGGGTGAGGACTGGGATGGGTGGGGGGAATAAAGGGGACATTGGTGGTGGAAAGTTTGCACTGGTGGAGGGATGGGGGTTTGATCACTGTATGGCTGAATCTCAAATATGAAAACTTTGTAACTATATTTCATGGTGGTTCAATAAAAAAAAGGTGACTATTCAGATCTTTTAATCATTTTTATTGTGTTGCTTCTTTTTTTACTTATTGGATTGCATGAGTTTTGATTTTGTATATTTTGTATTTTAGCCCTCTGTGAGAAGCATATTAGAAAAATTTTTTTCAAAAAAAAAGAAAAAGTATTTTTTCCAATTAATAGGTAGAATCTTTCATATTTCTTTTTTTTTTCTTTTTGGGTCACACCTGGCAATGCATAGGGGTTACTCCTGGCTTTGCACTCAGGAATTACTCCTGGCGGTGCTCAGGGGACCATACAGGATGATGGGAATTGAACCTGGGTTGGCCACAGCCACGCCTTACCCGCTGTGCTCCAGCCCCAGAATCTGTCATATTTCTAAGGCTGGGAAAATAAAGAGAGAAGTTTGCTAGTATAAACAAAAAGAAAGAGAGGGAGAGGGTGGGAAAGAGAAAAAGAGAAAGAAAGAAAGAAAGAAAGAAAGAAAGAAAGAAAGAAAGAAAGAAAGAAAGAAAGAAAGAAAGAAAGAAAGAAAGGAAAGAGAGAGAGAGAGAGAGAGAAAACAAGTCCGTCTTCTCACCCCCTCAGCCCCTCCCTCCAGCTCTCCCTGGTCCCAACAGGGAGGTTGTTAACATGAGTCCTGCTGGGCAGGAGCACGGTGGACTCCAGAGCAGGGAGCACTTCTTGAGGTGTGAGCATGGCAGGGCACGGCCACAGGAGCCCCAGCTCGGGGCACCCAGCCTGCCCGTCACTCTGCAGGCGCCGGGGAATACTGGTTTCAACCACTGCTGTGCCCGGGGGGTTTCTCCCTTACGGGCACCTGCTCCCTGCCTGGCCCCAGTGACAGGAAAGCCAGGCCTGCTGTGCTGGGCTGAGAAGTGTGGGTGGGGAGAGGAGCCGACTCACGGCGCACAGGCGCTGTCTACTGGACCCAAACTTACCAGCAGCGTCTATTAATACCTCCAGCTGATGACCTGGTTGTGGCTGCAGCTTTCCAGTAAATGAGCTGAACCCCACCCCAGCACCCCCTCCTCTCAGGGGCAGCCCCTTCTTCCCAGCAGGCGCCTGAGCTCCTGCCCTTGCTCGGGAATTCCAAGGGGGAAGGAGGCCAGTGCACCTGCACTCAGGGGTGGAGCTTTCATCTTGGGCCACTTTCAGAGGCAGCTCGAGTATGACCTGAGCAGTAGGTGCCAACTGGTGGTGGCTGGGAGCCTTGGCTGCAAGTGCAGAGAACAATGGAACCGAGTTATTTTCTTTCTCAGGCTGGAGCGATAGCACAGCGGGTAGGGCATTTGCCTTGCAAGCAGCTGACCCAGGTTCGATTCCCAGCATCTCATATGGTCTCCTGAGTGCAAGCCAGGAGTAAATCCTGTGCATTGCTGGGTGTGACCCAAAAAGGAAAAAAAAAAGCTGCCACCTAGTTACAAAGGGGCTGGAGTGATAGCGCAGTGGTTAGGGCGTTTGCCTTGCATGCAGCTGACCTGGGTTCGATTCCCAGCATCCCATATGGTCCCCCAAGCACTGCCAGGAGTAATTCCTGAGTGCAGAGCCAGGAGTAACCCCCGTGCATTGCCGGGTGTGACCCAAAAAGCAAAAAAAAAAATTATTTCCTTTCTCCTTTTGGGGGTTGGTTGGGTTGGGGGCACAGGGCTTACTCCTACCTTTGTACTCAGGAATTACTCCTGGCAGTGCACAGGAGACTGTGAAAGATGCTGGGATTCAACCTGGGTCCACTGCATGCAAGGCAAGGTGCCCTCCTTGCTGTGCTATCTCTCTAACTCCATAGAATTCTTTCCATTGTTGTTGTATTTGTATTTTAGGGTGGCACCCAGAGGGCTCAGGGGTTACTCCTGGCTCTGTGCTCAGAAATCACTCAAGGGACCATAGGGGATGGTGGGAATTGAACCCAGGTCAGCTGCATGTAAGGCAAAAGCCCTGCCTGCTGTACTCACTCAGGCCTGCTAGAATGGAATTTGATTTTTCCCCCTCTTCAGCTCCATTTCTATAAAAGCTAGTAAATTATTGCTTAGTTTTTTTTTTTTTTTTTTTGGTTTTTTGGGTCACACCTGGCGATGCACAGGGGTTACTCCTGGCTCTGCACTCAGGAATCACTCCTGGCGGTGCTCAGGGGACCATATGGGATGCTGGGATTTGAACCCGGGTCGGCCGCGTGCAAGGCAAACGCCCTACCCGCTGTGCTATCTCTCCAGCCCCATGCTTAGTTTTTGTGTTTATTATTTTCTTTTTTGGCTCTTGGGGTCAGACCCAGTGATGCTCAGGGGTTTTTCCTGGCTCTGCACTCAGGGATTACTCTTGGTCATGCTTGGGGGACCCTATGGGATGCCGGGGATCGAACCTGGGTCAGCCACATACAAGACAAATGTCCTACCTGCTATACTGTTGCTCCAGCTCCTAGAATGGAATTCTTGCCACATAAACAACTACCTGGGGTATTGGATTGGTCAGTGAAGTAGGGGGTAGGAATATAGATCTCAGCCTCAAAGTCTGGAATTTCTACTGCTGGTTATGTGATTTGGAGTCACCTGCTGTTACCAGGAGGATAGAGCAGAAACTTGGTCTTGGGTCAAATGCTTTAGTATCAGGCACAGATAAGAAGCGCCCCAGAGATACGCAGTGGGGGAAGGTGCTGGCCCTGCGTGCGGTTTACTGGCTGGCTGGATAGATCTATTCCTGGCACTACATGACACCCCCCCCCAAGCACCACGGGGGGTCATTTCTGAGCATAGAGCCAGGACGGGCCTCTGAGCACTGCTGGGTGTGAACCAACCTCCCCCACCAACCGACCCACCAAAGAAATACCCCCTAGAGGAATTCACTAGGGAAACTCCATCACCCAAATTCTATCACTCTCTGGCTAGTTGTTTTGATTCTTTCTGGAAGGTTCTTGCAGAATGATTTCCGAGCTTGTTGCTGTACCCAGAAACCAAGGTTAGCATCAGTGGGAGGGCTTGCTTACACCCTCAAGGGGTCTCCCCTCTCCCCTTACTACAGAGCTCTTATTTGTCTAGAATGGCGAAATGTTTGCTATAAAGACTATAATTCCCACAATACCTTGCAGCCACAAATAGTCTTGTGACACAGTTTAGGTCTGTGAGATGCATGGAGAAATTGTTGGGCAGGAAAGCTCTTTAAAAGGGAATGAAGAGCTAGTACAAAGGTTAGCGTGCGTGTCTAGCATGAGGTCGAACCTGGTTCCAACCCCAGTGCCCCTAAAAGGGATCCTTAGGTCTCCTGGACATTGTTTGGGAGGGGAAAAATGCAGTTGATACCATCTGAGTCAGCATGTACCTTTTTCCTATCAGGAAGGCAGATGCGATTTAGGTGGTAGGGCAACCATTTTAGTACCAAGGCAACTAAGTGTATGAAGACGGAAAAGAGACTCTGGGGCCCTGGAAATACCTCATCAGTCTAATAATACCATCTCTGTAAGACTCACTTCTGGATTTCCTTTAAGTAAAAGTGGAAAAGCCCGGGGCTGGAGTGACAGCACAGCGGGTAGGGCGTTTGCCTACCTGCTTTGATTCTTTCTGGAAGGTTCTTGCAGAAAGAACCCGGGTTCGATTCCCAGCATCCCATATGGTCCCCTGAGTACCGCCAAGAGTAATTCCTGAGTGCAGAGCCAGGAGTAACCCCTGTGCATTGCCAGGTGTGACCCCCACCCCCCAAAAAAAGAAAGTGGAAAAGCCCTCACTTGACTAAGCTACCGTGGATATTAGCTAATCTAATTCTGTCTATGGCATGGGCCAAGAGAATAATGGACCAAATCAAAATTCTAAACCATTCTCGAAACTCAGAGGTTCTCACATGGGGATGGCATTGCCCTCCAGGGACACTGGCAGGGTCTGCAGACATTTTTTGTTTGTTACAACTTGAGGGAGGGGGAGACTCCTGGGAGCTGGAGAGGAGGGCAGGGACACAGCTTAGCATTCGGCCACGTATAGGATGGCCCCACCACGAAGAATGGTCTGGCCCCAAGTGTCAGTTGTGCAGAGGCTGAGAAACCCTGTCGGTGCTCTACCTCTCCCAGAGTACTAAACTTTAGCTCAGTGGCCTCCTCTGGCATCTGGCCCATCCCTCCTTTCTTAGGAACAAATCCCGTGTGTTGGCCAGGATGAAAAGTCCTGTCTTCAAGAGTATCTTGCACTTCCATTTCACTGAGACTTTCTCCAGGACCTTTCCCTCCCTTTAGAATCCTGTTACCATCTTTCATTTCATTTTCCTTTTTTTTTTTTTTTTTTGCTTTTCGGGTCCCACCCAGTGATGCACAGGGGTTACACCTGACTCTACACTCAGGAATTACTCCTGGCGGTGCTGGGGGACCATATGGGATGCTGGGAATCGAACCCAGGTCGGCTGCGTGCAAGGCAAACGCCCTACCCGCTGTGCTATCGCTCCAGCCCCCCTGCTACCATCTTTCAGTGGCTCTCTCATCATAGCCCAGGAGTCTTCATCTTAAACAAGGTGGTTTCTAGGTTTGGGGGGCCCTATCCAATGATGCTCAAGATTTACTTTGCCTCTGCACTCAGGGATCCACACCAGTGGGATCAGGGAACCCTATGGGATGCCAACGATGGAATCTAGAGTGGCCATGTGCAAGGCAAGTGCTGTGCTATCTTTCCAGCCCAATTGATGAGAGGTTTGAAGGTTGACTGATGAACAGGTGGACAGAAGGATGAATGGATGGATGGATGGGTGGGTGGATGGATGGATGGATGGATGAAAGGTTGAATGAGTGGCTGATGGATTATTGTAGGGATGGAAGGTTGGAAGGATGAACAGATGAACAGATGGAAGGATAGGTGGATGGGTAGATGGACGAAGATAGTTGGAATGGTGGGATCCCTCCACCCCCAACTGTGATGTCCCAAAGATTTCTTTTTTTTTTTCCCAAAGATTTCTTATGTCTGTCTACCAATAGGCCTGTTGGGGGTGGAACGACAAGTACAGTAGATAGGGATTTGGCCTTGCACATGGCCGACCTAGGTATCTCATAGGGTCGCTTGAGCACTGCCAGGAGTAATTCCAGAATGCAGAGCCAGGAGTAATCCCACGTGTGACCCCCCCAAAAAAAAAACAGGAAAAATCAATATGTCTGTCCTATCCCTCGTGTGCATTTCTCTCCAACCTTCATTTGAATTATGCCAGTCACACAATATCCTTTCCATGAATCCACTTCCTGCTTAAGTCCGTCAGAGTCTAGTTTAAAACCCCAAACTCACAAATGATGAACCCCAGTGAGGTTCCCGAGGAGTGTTCAGCTGGGTGGGTGCTCACTGGATCCTAATTCTCAGGGGCCAACAAGAATAGTCTGCTCTCAGGGCCGGAGCGATAGCACAGCGGGTAGGGCGTTTGCCTTGCACGCGGCCGACCCGGGTTCGATCCCCGGCATCCCATATGGTCCCCCAAGCACTGCCAGGAGTAATTCCTGAGTGCAAAGCCAGGAGTAACCCCTGAGCATCGCTGGGTGTGACCCAAAAAGCAAAAAAAAAAAAGAATAGTCTGCTCTCTAGAAGGTTCTAGGATTCCCAGGGCTTGATCGGAAATCAGGCACCCACCAGTCTTTGGGAGGTCTGACCTGGGGAAGTCCCACTAATAATGTTTCTGGAAAGAACCCCAGGCTCTAATTGAAAACTGTCCTTAATTACTACTCGGCTTCGGATTGCACTCCCCCACCCTCAGTTCATTGAGTACTGAACCCAGCCCACCTGTTCCAGAGTAGTCAAGGTTCATACCAGACCCTGGCCCATCAGAAATGATGCTGGAGGGGCTGGAGTGATAGCACAGCCGGTAGGGCGTTTGCCTTGCACGCGGCCGACCCGGGTTCGATTCCCAGCATCCCATATGGTCCCCTGAGCACCGCCAGAGGTAATTCCTGAGTGCAGAGCCAGGAGTGACCCCTGTGCATTGCCGGGTATGACCCAAAAAGAAAAAAAAAAAGAAATGATGCCGGAGGCTTAAACAGAAGGCATGGTGGGGGTGGTGATTGTTGTGAGGCTACTTCTGTATCACTGTCATCCCGTTGCTCATTGATTTGCTCGAGCGGGCACCAGTAACGTCTCCATTGTGAGACTCGTTGTTACTGTTTTTGGCATATCGAATACACCACGGGTAGGGAAGATTAATGTCAACTGCTCTAGACAATACCACCTGGGTTCAGCTCCCTGCCAACAGGACTGGAAAGATTCCCTCAGAGATCCTTCCCTTGTGTGTCTTTCCCTTGGAAAGATCTCTCAGAGGGGATCTTTCCCGCATATCTCACTACTCTCTCCTTTTGCTCTCCAACCCATCTCTATGTAGCCAAGGGCTTTGCATACAGCCGGTGGTTAACAGATGCTTGAAAAGAAAAAAGAAAGAAAGACAAAACTTCCAGGTAGAGGGCCAGGGATGTGGCTTAGTTGTAAGACCCTTTGCTCTGTTCAGTGAACCATAGTCCCCCAAGTTTTGCTAGGAGCAACCCCCACAACCCCAGCACCAACCCAGTGTGCCCTACCGCCCCCAGAAAGAATCCCAAGTAGAAGGAAAAATTAAGAGGAAGAAAAGAGTTAGAAGTTGCGTTTTTTTTCCAGAAAAAAATCCCATTGCCGCTGCCCTCACTCCAGAATGTATATCTACATGCCCATTTTATTTTACTTTATTATTGGCTTGGGGGCTATACCCAGCGGTGCTCAGGGATACGCCTGGTGCAGCTTGGAGGAGGTGCTGGGGATCAAACTGGGTTGGCCGCATGCAAAACAAGCGGCCCCACCATGCTCATTTTAAATAAGCACCAGGGAACTTATTTAAATCAACAGAATAAGCTCTTGAAAGAGGAAGAAACCTAGTAAATAAGGTGATGCCAGAAAGTGGTGGTGGGAGGGAGCATTAGCTGCCATTTACTAAATGTTTATTTACCTTACGTTCTATTCATTTCATTATTTTAGGAACTACAATTATCCCCATTTTACAGATCAAGAAAGATCATGGTTCACTCAAGATGAGACAGCTAAGTGCAGAGATGCTCTCAAAGTTGTCCCTGCGGCCACCAAAACAAGAAACCTAATTACCAAGCTTGAGGGCGGTGTGTGTGTGTGTGTGTGTGTGTGTGTGTGTGTGTGTGTGTGTGTGTTGGGGGGGTTTCCTGATATCCTTGTTCCTGGAGGACCAAAGAGAAGCAGCACTGAGTTAGTGCTGCCACCTAGCGACAAGATGGAGAACATCGGACACAAACCCCCCTGGTTCCTCCTCCATCCCCGCTGCGACCCTGCTGAAAAGATACCCAGGTTGTTTGGGTTCTCCTGGCAGCCGGTCACTCCTTGCTTCGACAGAAGCTGAGCCCAGACAACTCAGGTATCCAGATAGGAGCTGGCACCCGGGCAGGCTTTCTCCCGGTATCCAGAGCAGAGCGCTGTAGAAGTGTTTGCTGGACCTGAGATGCAATAATCCAGCTTGGAGTCAAGCTCATTCCTCCTCTGAAGACGCTTGACCGGTCGAGAGCCAAGACTTTGGCCTCCACGCAGGACCCCCACGGTCCCAGCCAGAAGGCCAGGTGCCCCGTTGGCTCCCAGTCCGCACAGGGTGAAGTGACACATCTCGCACTTACTCATTTCCTCCCTGGCCCCAAGAGGTCAATGTGACATGCCCAGCTCCACAAGGCAGGGACTTAGCCCTCCACACCGAGTCTGGCTCTTCCGGCTCCTCCCCGCACCGCCCTTCCCCCCAGCTCGCCTCACCCATCTCCCAGTGAATCCTGGCTTTTGTGTGTCTAGATAAGCAGGTGTGATGACGCAAGAGCCAGTGGGGGAGGGTTTGCTGCGGGGAGGCCCTGTGTCAGCAGAGGGTCTCCTGACCTTTAAGGCCTGGGGCCCTGCGGCTGCCTGGAGACATCTGACTCAGCAGGGCAGAAGCAGTTCCTGCACCCCATGGTGGGGTGTGGGGTGGGGGTGGGGGTGTGACTCCAGCCAAAAGCATCCGTTCCTGGTGGCTTATGTGAAGTAAGGAAGAAAGACAAGCAGCCTCGAGGAGGTTCTCTCCCTCTCCACCCACCTCTGTCATCTGGGGAGGTACCTTGGGCAAACCTAGGGCCGAGGAGAGGCAGCGGGCGGGCCAGACCTCTGGCCCCACCGGGTCACCATCAGACTGCACCTGGGTCCTCCTTGCTCTGCCCTCACCTCTTGAGAAGTGACCCGCCACCTGGTCTCTCGCCCAGGGAGCTCAGGGCCCAGGCTGGACCTCTCTGCAGGAGAGGAAAGGTGGTGCTAAGTCTTACCCTGGTTTTGCAGGTCTGTGTCCTTCTGCAAAGAATTTTTGGTGACAAATTGAAGCGAAGTGAAGCAAGTTTATTCTCCAGGATGGCTTTTTGGGCAAGGTTTTGTCTGGTTGCTTCCCACACCACCTTTGTCCAGAATTCTTGGGTTTTGTGTTTGGGTCATACCTGGTGGGCTCAGGGCGTACTCCTGGCTCTGCACACGGGGATCCTATGGGTCACACCTGGTAGGCTCAGGGGGCCATAGGGGGTGCCAGAAAGCGAACCCCAGTCAGCTGCATGCAAGGCAAGCTCCCGACCCCCCACTGTACTATTGTTCCAGCCTGTTTTAAATTTTTAGCACAAGTAGCAGTGAAAGGGGCTTTTGAACTTTTTTTCCCCAGCTCTTTCTGAAGACCGGGCTTCAGCTCATCTGTCCTTGACAAATTCTTACCGATATTCCCCACCCCACCCCACACACTTTGCACAATTTTACTTTCTCATAGGAGCATTTGATTGATGGATATCTCCCATGGAGAGACCTTAAGTTTGGAGGGGGGGTTGACCCCTGACCCCTGACCCCCGCCATATGGTGGAGCTGAGTCTTTCCTATCTCTCCAGACTAAGTCCAAGCATCTCTGGGAGAAGCTCATTCTAGCCCACTGCTGTATGTGAACCATACATTGCGCGCGTGCACACACACACACACACACACACACACACATACACACACACACACACACACACTCACACATTCATTGTTCCTGCACGGTGAGAAACAGGGTCTTTGTGTGGTTTATTAACCCAAGACCCAGTGCAGAGCAGGAAGGGAAGGGGTGTCGGCCTCGCTGTTACGTCCACCCCCCAAACCTGGGCATCGCCTCCATATACCACGTGATGCCTGTGCTCCCCCACACGTTGGCTATGCTTCCAACCTCTGCAGCACCCCTCAACTTTGTCATCCATGTGCCTTTAACTGTCACCCTGGCGACCCACAAAACTAGCTGGGACCATAGTTCCTCTGGTTCATTATGCAAAGAAGCCTTTGACCTCTGGGCTTTCTATAGATTATGCAAACGTCAAGCCATTTTACTATCTCCTTCCTCTTTTACTCCTGTTTCTTAGGAAGGGTCTTCCTGTGTTTCTGGAGCTGATGTTTTGATGGAGCATGAATAAAGGTGTGCAAGGCGTGAGTTATGAAAAAGTGTGCAAGGGCGTGAGTTATGACCCAGTGGATGCCCAGGAACATAGCCGAGTGCGTACAGCGAGGAAAGAAAACGTGGTCCAGGACGAGGCGCTTTCTCGTGAGAAGACGATTCCACTGTGGCCTCTCCAGATACTGCCGCAGTTCAGGGAGCTGAGGACACCGTGGCGAACATGCGCCCAGAGCAAAGCCTGCTGCCCTCATTCCAGGCGAGAACAGGTCAGGCTGCGAGAGTCCCCAGGAGCATGCGCAAGGGCCCGGGTTCCACCCCCGCACTGAGAGCTCTCCGGCTCCCGGTCACGGTTGTCCCTGCAAGCCCCTGAACACCACTGGGCCCACGCTCAGGACTGTGTCCCAGCAGAGCTGCCTAGCCCCGCCTGAGCACTGACATGACCCAGAAGATATTCCTGGGCGTGAGGGCTGGGAGGGCCCGGATTCCTTCAGCGTTGCTCTAAAGCCCCTTCTAAAATAAATAAATACAGGAGCGGAGTGATAGCACAGCAGGTCGGGCATTTGCCTCCTTCGCAGCTGACCTGGGTTGGACCCCCAGCACCCCATATGGTACCCAAGCCCATCGGGAGTAATCCCAGAGCACATAGCCAGGAGAAAGCCCTGAGCATCGCCAGATGTGATCCCAAAACCAAAATAAGTGAATACAGAGAATGGATCTCCCCCCCACTTCCTTGTGGCCATCGCAGGCCCTGATCAGAAGCCCTCCAAGACTCTGGCTCCTAGGGGTCCAAGGGGAAGGAACCCAGCAACCCACTCGGCACAGAGCTGCCCTGGCAGCTGCCCTACCTGATGGGCCCCATAGGAGTGGGCAGCAGCCCCCAAAGGAAAAGGCAAAGAAAATAAGCAAAGACAGGTGTGGGCGGAACACGCTGGACTCTTCACCCATGCTGAAGAGGCGGGGCCATCACGGAGTCAGTACTCCCGGCAAACGCAGACCCCCAAGTGAGCTGCTCATGGCTGAGGCAGAATCCACCTCCTGGAGTTCGAACAGGTAGAACAGAGAAGAAACATTTAGGGCTGGAGTTGAGAGTACGGCAGGGAGGGCACTTGTACTGCACAGGGCCAACCTGGATTCGAGCCCGGGCACCCCATATGGTCTCCCAAGCACCGCCAGGCCTGATCCCTGAGCAATTGGGAGTAAGCCCTGAACATTGCTGCATGTGGAAGGAAGGAAGGAAGGAAGGAAGGAAGGAAGGAAGGAAGGAAGGAAGGAAGGAAGGAAGGAAGGAAGGAAGGAAGGAAGGAAGGAAGGGAAGGAAGGAAGGGAGGGAGGGAGGAGAAGGGAAAGAGAGAGGGAGGAAGGAAGGAAGGGAAGGAGGGAAACTATCTGGGTTACACTGCGTAGCGCAACCCTCAAGACAGACCAATCCATGGGGGTGAGGGACGCTTCTCTGGCAGAGGACAGAGAAGGCTTCCCGGAGGAGGTGTCGCTGGCTCTGCACTGTCAGCACAGGATGACCCATGCAGGGGACCCTCGCTGAGTAAACAGGCAGGAGGGGCAATGGTGGTACCCAAGCCCAGAGCAACATCATAGAGGCCTTGTGTGCTCAGCGGAGGTGCGTGAGGCATCCCCCAGGGGGAGTCCAAGCCAGGGTGAGAGGAGAGAGGTGAGGTGTTCTCGGGAAGCAGCGGGAGGGAGCAAGATGCTGGCCAATGAGAACGGGGTCCCAGGGTCAAGGTGAGAACCAAGGTCCAGGAATAGGGAGGCTCTGCCCACGCATGTGGAGAGCAGCCATGAGCATGGCAGTGGCTGGGTTCTGGAGGTTATCAGCTGCCGGGACTGGGTCCCTTGGGGCGGGGAGGGATCTCACCCCCTGCCCCCCATCTGGGGGACCCCAAGTGAAACAGCCTTGGGCCTATTTTTTTTCTTTTTTTGGGGGGGTCACACCCGGCAATGTACAGGGATTACTCCTGGCTGTGCACTCAGGAACCACCCCTGGTCCCATATGGCTCAGGGGACCATATGGGATGCTGGGATTCGAACCCGGGTTGGCCACATGCAAGGCAAACGCCCTACCCGCTGTGCTATCGCTCCAGCCCCTTGGCTCAATTTTTTAAAATCAAAGTCATACCTATGAATTGAATAGTCATATAAAAAATGCTGGTCACTTACTCTGCCTTCCGGCTCCTCATGGACACTTCCTTGTGTCCACACCATGGCTCACAACCTCATGGGTACGAGGCTCCTCCGGGCACCTGTTGACTTTCCAGCATGGCAGGCCAGGATCTAGGTGTGATTACAGCACCCTCAACTCCATTACAGGCACCGCCCACCTCCCACCCCTCTCCCCGCCCCTTTCCCGCCCCTCTCCCCCAAATAGCTGTTAACTGGGTATGTCAGAGTTCAGTCTTCCCATATTGTGATCATGCCACTGGTAGCATATGCCCTGGAAATGATTGTGATTCTCCTTCTTTCTTCCATAGTGTTTTTTTTTGGGGGGCGGGGTTATTTTGTTTTGTTTGGGGGCCACACCCAGAAAGTTCAGGGCTCCTGGTTCTGCACTCAGGAATCACTCCTGACAGTGCTTGGGGGACCATATAGGATCCCAGGGATCAAACCTGGGTTGGCCACATGCAAGGCAAGCGCCTAGCTGTAGTACTGTCTCCCCCGCCTCTTCCATAGCTTTATCTAAACCAATGGCCTCCCCACCTCATTGCCCACTGAGAGTAAGGGCGAGGGCTGTTGCCATTCAATCCCTTCCTATCAGTAGCATCTTCAGGAAGAAATCTCAGTATCACCTTCTGGAATAAATCTCTCTTGGATGCAGAGAACAGCCCCCACTTGGACAAGCTGCTCTGCCCCAGAGTGCTCTCCCTTCGCCTGCTTGCCTGCCTCTGGCTCTCTGAAGCTCTTCCCAGCTCTCCTGACACTGGGATTCCCATGTAAATTCCCTCCCTCATGTGGTGTCGTTAGCAGAGAGGAGAAGGCAGCGCCTCTCTGTATAACTTTGCATGTACGAGAGGGTTTGCTGCTTTCTTGCTTTGCTGCTGCGGCTGGTTGGGGTGTAGAATTTGAGGCAGGAAGTGATTTGCCTTCAGAAGCTTTGTTGCATTCACTTCCACCATCCAGGTGCGGTGCCAGCTCTGTGGACGTCCTATACCAGGTGTTTTTTTTTTATTAATTTATTTATTTTATTATTTTTTTATTTTTTTAATTTTTATTGAATCACCATGTGGAAATTTACAAAGTTCTCAGGTTTATGTCTCAGTTATACAATATTCAAACACCCATCCCTTCACCAGTGCCCATATTCCACCACCAAAACCCCCAGTGTACCCCCGCCCCCGCCCTCCCACCCCCAACTGTATAACTGATGAATTTCACTTCATTTTCTCTTTACCTTGATTACATTCCATATTTCAACACAAAACTCACTATTGTTGTTGGAGTTTCCCCCCAAGAAAGACAGCCCTACTACCAAGGAAGCATTTGATAATTCGTTTTCCATTGCTGAGAATGGAGAGATATGTAGCCCCACTACTCCAAGCACATACCTCTTCTTTTCTTTTTTTCCTTTTTTTTCCCCCCCTCATCCCCCTTCCCGCGCCTCATAGTATGGTGGACGCCACGCCGTGTTTCTCCCTGAAAATAGGAAACAACCGGGAAAGAGGGATATTTCCTCTTTTCGGCCGGCGTGGGGCTGTTGCTTAGTTCACAGTCCAGAAAAATGGCTGCTACTCTGATTACCTTCAATATTTCAACAAAAACTCACTGCTATTATTTGGAGTTTCCCCCCCAAGTCAGACCTGTTAAAAAGGAACCGTTTCACATTGCTGACAATTATAGATGTTAAGTCGCGAGGACGCAGCAGCATCCGCGTGGTTTTGGATTTCTGTATAAAGTTCAGGGAAAATTCTGCCAGAAATTGCATAGCCCAGCTCACAGTCCCAGTGCATTGCTGTAAGAAGTCTCTGGAATCAGTCTTTAGGCGTAGAGGGTCCGTTTCACTCTCAGCAGCTCCAAATTTATTTGGGCCGAGGGCGTGCGGGTTACACCCACTTCCCATGATTCCCTAGGAGCCCCAAGTGTAAAAATCGTATACCTCTGGGTTAGGAGTCTTAGAAGATGGCTCCTGCCATGTGGACGTTGCCGCCGCCGCCATTTTCCATGCAGGAAGACAGGGTGGGGAGGAAGGATCCACCCCTGCGCAGCACGGGGTTGTAGCGCTGGATGCCCGAATGTGTTAGGTCTCTGGAATCAAAGTCTTTAGGCGCAGAGGGTCCCCCTATACCAGGTTTTCAAAGTGTGTGTATGAAATCTGCTTTTATCTGTGAAACAACCGGTCATCTCTACCTTGTCTCAGTTTTCTGAAATCCCATGGGGATGCAGCTAAGGGTGACCGCTTCTACGGTCAAGGTATTAAGAACATGTGCTGAGTAACTTCTCTCAATCTCCCAGGGTCTACAGGACACAGACAAGTTCTCAGGAGTTAGAGGCAAGTGCAATGGCAGAGGAGGAAACCAGAATGTTAAGTGAGTATGTAGTATCACATATAAACGAGTTGCACCGTTATGATTGGTAAACCTGTCTCTTTTCATTAGCAAGTTAGGCGTTGCTAGGCACTCAGCAAATTTCATGACTCACTACTCCAGGCCCCTCCTGGGCAGGGCGGGGTGCTGTGATTTTTTTAATTTCAAGTCATGCACATCTTGCTAGGAGTCACCTCCAGGGGGCAGATCTTGCTGCCATTCTGCTGCAGTCCAAGAATATTTACGTTTACGCTCAGAGGGTCTCTCAAACCTGGAGAGTCGCCTGGGACAGATCTAGAGTCGGCTTTTTCAGCCACCAGTCTCTAAAGTGTCACTGTCATTGTCACTGTCATCCCGTTGCTCATTAATTTCCTCGAGCAGGCACCAGTAATGTCTCCATTGTGAGATTTGTTGTTACTATTCTTGGCATATCAAATACACCACAGGGAGCTTGCCAGGCTCTGCCCTGCTGGTGAGATACTCTCGGTAGCTTGCCAGGCTCTCAGAGAGGGGCAGAGGAATCCAACCTAGGTCATTGAGTCAAACCCGAGGCAAACTTCCTACCCGCTGTGCTATTTCTCAAAAAAAAAAAAAGTATTTCTCCTTCCTCTTGAAGGCATCCCTATAGATGCACATGCCAATAAGTAGATATCACACCTGCGGGGACCAGAGTGTGAAACAGACTTGTCTGAGAACCCAGGCTCCCACCCCCGTTTGGGCCTTAAGTTAGAGGCGTTGTCTTTTCTCTGAGCCTCTGTTTTCTTGAACACAAAATGCAGGAGCTCCTCTAGCCAGAATTACCATGTCACAGGATTCTTGTGATGCTTAAATTGAGACGACATGGTGAACACGCACAGGAGGACAGCCCGAGTGGGGGCCCTTTAGCTCTTAGCGGGACTCAGTTTCCCAGACCTCCGAGCATCTCTGTGAGGTGGGTCCCACTTCCTCCTCGCTGCTGTAAGAAGGAAAACTCGGGGCGCACAAGCTCAGAGCCCTGATTGCCCCCCCGGGAAGCTGCCAGTCCAGGAGCGCCCTTGGGGGCTGAGTAGGGCCACCCTTTGGGGGCTGAGCAGAGGGTCTCCTTCCCGGAGACTCGGGCACCGGCAGGTGGCAGCCTGCGGCCACCGGGGCGCAAAGTCAGCACCACGCCCAGCGCCGCCGGCCGCTCTGGGCCTTTCCCCGGGGCGCTGCCCCAGACCCGGCGGCCCGCTGCTTCTTAAAGGGTCTCGGGCTCCCTTCTCCGTGGCACCCTCGGGGCCTGGCAGCCAGGAAGCCCCGCGGAAGCGACAACGTTCCAAGGCGAGTTCGCCCAGACGGGTCTGCGTCGGCAGAGCGAGCGAGGGAGCGAGCAGCGCCCGCTGCACCCCAGACCTGCCCATGGGAGCTCTCTTCTTGGACCCCCAGACCAGCCCTAGGTGTTGGGAGTCCGGCCGAGCTCGCCGAGGGTCGGGGGGGGGTGTCCCTGGCTTTGGGGGTGCGCACGGTGGGGTGCGCGTCGGGGGCCCGAGCGCTGGGCGCGCGAACTCTGCGTTTCTTTTAGAGGCTCTCCCCGGCCCGGCAGGGTTCGGGGCGGGGGGCACTTGCCGGCGGCTTCCCCGGCCCCGGGGGGCGCCTGGGTTTGCGGGACGGCGCAGGCGGGGGTGGGGGAGGCCGCGGGCGGTTTCCATGGTGCCCGGGGCGTGGAGGAGGAATGGCCCTAGCTAACTTGTGGCGAAACAAGTGCGCGGCCGGCCCGCGGGGCCGGGAAGGAGGCGGGGGGTGAGGTGGGGGGGCGGTAGGAGGGGTGGGGGGCGGGCCGGGAGGGGGCGGGGCGGTCACGTGCGCCCAAGGGGGGCGAGGCCCCAAGCCGGCCCGGGAGCGAACTGGCTTAAGTCAGTGGCTGCGCCCGGAGCGAACTTTTTTCCAGCACCGCGAGGCTGGAAGTGCCCGAGGGTGGGGGGAGCCCGGGCGCCCGCGGCCAGCACCGGGCGGGAGGAGGCGCCGCGCGTGCGGTCCGGCCCGGGACCCGGCGACCGGGACCGAGGACGCCCGGGGAAAGCGGGAGCCGCAGGTCCGGGGAGCGCGCCCCGCGAGCGCCCGCCAGCCGCCCCTCGCCTCTGCGCGGCTGGGACGTCGTTGGGGGGCTGTGTGCGTTCCGGGGTCCCCGACGGGTGCTCCCCCCGCGGCCACCCCGCTGCGCGCGCCCGCGTCCCCAGCCCCACCAGTCCCGAAGACGGTGTGGTCATGGTGGCTGAAGGTGCCACCCCGCAGGACGACGATGGCACTTCGTCGCAGGAGTCCGCGCTCCGCCCGCACCCTAGCGCCTCCGACCACCCCGCGGTCTCCATGCACCCCAGCGCCTCCGACCCCCGCAGCGTCTCCATCCACTCCAGCGACTCGGCGCACCGGAGCAGTTCTGCCCAGCTTAGTGCCTCGGCGCAGCCGCTGGGCCTGGTCCCCACCGCCAGCAGCCCCGAGAACCTCAGCGTGATCAAGGTGAGCAAGCGCCGCTGGGCGGTGGTCTTGGTGTTCAGCTGCTACTCCATGTGCAACGCCTTCCAGTGGATCCAGTACAGCTCCATCAGCAACATCTTCATGCGCTTCTACGGCGTCAGCGCCTTTGCCATCGACTGGCTGTCCATGTGCTACATGCTGACCTACATCCCGCTGCTCCTGCCCGTGGCCTGGCTGCTGGAGAAGTTTGGCCTGCGTACCATCGCGCTCACCGGCTCGGCGCTCAACTGCCTGGGCGCCTGGGTGAAGCTAGGCAGTCTGAAGCCCCATCTCTTCCCCGTCACCGTGCTGGGCCAGATCATCTGCTCCGTGGCCCAGGTCTTCATCCTGGGCATGCCCTCCCGCCTCGCTTCCGTCTGGTTCGGGGCCAATGAGGTCTCCACCGCCTGCTCTGTGGCTGTCTTTGGCAATCAGGTGGGTAGTAGGAGAGAAGGGCTTTTGGGGAGGGGGAAGGTGTTGGGCCTGATTGCACCTGACTACGCTGGGAGGTGGCACTTTTCTGACTTCTGCTGGGGTTGTGACTCTGAGTGACCTGTGGGGTGGGGTGGGGGGGACAGACTGATTGTGACTTTGGGCACCAGTCTTAAGAGAAGGGCCAGAGAAACCAAGGCAGGGGGTGGAGTGTGTGTGTGTGTGTGTGTGTGTGTGTGTGTGTGTGTGTGTGTGTGTGTATGGTGGAGGTGGGGGGTCTTTGCTTGCCTCTACCACACCTCCTCCCCGGGTAGAAAGCAAGCATCTGGAAATGCAGGCTCTTTCTTGGTCTTTTAGAACCTGCCAGCCGCCAGCCTAGCCAGCTGAGCTCCAGAAACGCTGTGAAGCGCTGTTCTTGTTACGCGGGAGTCCCTGGCTGTCAGACTGTTGTCTGCCAGCAGAAATTCCACCGGCATTTAGAGCAGGACCCGACCACTTTTCCTCGAGTGCAGTTTCTCCTTAGTTCATGGACTCCCAGGGCACTGTCCTGTTGGCACTGTTCTCACCTCCTTTGGACACGAGGGCTGAAGCCAGGACAGTGGGGAGGGTGCTTGGTGCCAGCTCCCTCCCTGGGGTTTGGAGCCAAGCACAGCAGGATGGCCTGGAGATCACGCTGAATGTTCCCAGCCTCAGAAGTTCATCTCTTCTGACTCCCTTCTCCCTTTTCAGAAAGAGACCGGCAGTTTTGTGTTGGCCCACGATGGCCCACGAATGCAAACGTGTTAGGAATCTTGGTCTCCGGATACTGGAGGCCAATACATCTGGGTTCCTTTATCTGGACGACGGCCTGCTGCTCTCTCTGCCTCCTCAGCCCACGCAGGTGTGGGCACCCTGTTTCAGGAAAGAGCAGGAACCCCTAATTCTCACAGGCCTGTCTCTTCATTGCACCGGGGAACGTAATGCTTCCCTTTGAGGTCTCTCCTTTAGGGCAACCTTCTGCAAAAGGCAGATTTTCATTCTGGCCCATTGTGTTCATTTTCACCACCAGGAAAATAACTGGTGTTGCAAAAGAAACCCCCCTACTTGGGAGTTCATGCTAACCATGATAGTAAACAGACCAGTTTCCTATAGCCCGGAAAAAAATCATAAAATCCTATACATGGGCAGGGCGCATGCCTTGTATGAGGCCAATTGGGTTTGATCCCTGGCACCCCCTATGGTCCCCTGAGCCCCACCAGGAGTGATCCCTGAACCCACAGCTAGAAATAAGCCCTGACCACTGCCAGGTATGGCCGCCAAACCAATAAATATTCCCATACCTGGCTTCCTCTCACCTGTGGATGTTCTGTGAATGTTCTGAGGGTTGAGTGGATTTGAAGTGAGGAGATGCAACAGATGGATCTTTAATTCACTCAATTAAAAATAGGTGTTCAACCCCGTACAGGTGCCTGAGCACCTGCTGCCCACAGTTCCCCTCTTTTTCTTTTTTTTTTTTTTTTTTGCTTTTTGGGTCACACCCGGCGATGCACAGGGGTTACTCCTGGCTCTGCATTCAGGAATTACTCCTGGCAGTGCTCAGGGGGCCATATGGGATGCTGGGAATCGAACCCAGGTCGGTTGCGTGCAAGGCTAACGCCCTACCCGCTGTGCTATTGCTCCAGCCCCAAATCTCCCCTCTTGAGGTGCACCTGCCACTCACATCACCCCTCTTGAGATGTGCTCTTTCAGACTTTCATGCCTTAGTGCGGGGGGTGTGAACCCGCTGTCTCCGCTCTGGAGAAGACATATCTCTTGAGCACCTATTTTACCTTCTCTCCTTACCTCTTTTTATTTCCCAGTAAGTTTTCCCAATAAACCTTATTCTCCAATAACTCAACAGGTCGAAGCATGCACTTTGTATGTGAGAGACCCAGGTTCTATTCCCAGCACCGCAGGGTCCCCTGAACACTGCCAGAGATGATTCCTGAACACTGAATAGGGTGTGACCACTGAGCACCTCCAGGTGTCGTCCCAAATCTCAACCTCTCCCTGCCCCCCAAACTGTAAAAGGTGACATTCACTTGTTGCTCATCTTCTTAGGGCAGGCGAGGTGGATTTTTAACATTCCTTTGCGGTGAGAGCGTGAGTTTGGTGCTATTGTATTTTTTCCTTTGCTGGGAGGTAAAGGGAGCTTCTGCGTGCGCTTCTAGAGGGTTCCTTTTTTTTTTTTTTTTTTTTGCTTTTTGGGTCACACCCGGCTATGCTCCGGGGTTACTCCTGGCTTTTGCACTCAGGAATCACTCCTGGCGATGTTCGAGGAACCATATGGGATGCTGGGAATCGAACCCGGGTCAGCCGCTTGCAAGGCAAACGCCCTACTTGCTGTGCTATCACTCCAGCCCCTAGAGGGTTCCATTTTTGTGGAGAGGAGAGGCACAACTGGAGGTGCTCAGGGGCCACACCTGACCACTGGGGGTCAGGGCCTGGGAGAATGACTAGCTGCAGTGCCCAGATTTTAAGGATTACCTAGCCACAGTTTCAAGCAAGGCAAACATCAAACCTCTGTGAAGATGCTACCTCTTCCTCTTACCAGGAGGCCAGGATTAGATCCCAGACCCATTGTTGAAGAAGTGGGGGCAGGAGCATTAGAGGGGAGGAAGCTCAGGTGTCCTGCAGACATCAAAGAACCCAACACGTTTTGTTCAAGATCAGAGAGTGTGACATATTGTTAATCTTAAAGCACGCAGTAGGTTTTCAACCTCTTCTTTCCATATCTGGTAGAGAACCTAACTCCAGTTGTAGATTTAAAGTTTAACCTGAACAGTTAGTGATTTGTTCTCCTCCACCTCAGTCCCCAGGAAGGTCAGGAAATGCTAAGAATTCTACATTTAAAAGCACCCTGATACCCGCATTTGCATCCTGAGCCATCCTTGGAGTTTGATCTCAGGCTTAATCCTAAATTCAACAAAACATAATGAAAATGAAATTGTTTGCGCTTCCTCATGCAGAGATGGTGTTTTGATACCACTTTCTAAAGTAAAGCCAAACTGAATGGAGGCAAAATATTAACACCTTGAGATTTGCTGCTTGGCCAGAAGATTCCACAAAGCCTTGAAATGTCATTCTGCAGAATAATCCTCCTGGCTGCAAACTTTAGCCTGATTAACATTAGGCCTGCTTATGCCCTTTTTCCTCTAATGCTTTGTACTTGTTCCATGCTAGCACCAGCCCCAGCTTCTATTCCAGTCAACATTAATTTTTTTATTCAAGCTTTTATGAGGCGTAATACAAGTATTGCAGAGATGAACCTGACCTTTTCAGAATTCTCATGCTAAATTATTATTATTATTCACTGTATCACTGTATCACTGTTATTCCGTTGCTCATTGATTTGCTCAGGTGAGCACCAGTAACATCTCCATTGTGAGACTTGTTGTTCCTGTTTTTGGCATATCAGATACACCACAGGTAGCTTGCCAGGCTCTGCTGTGTGGGCGGGGTGCGGGCAGGGTGCGGGCAGGGTGCGGGCAGGGTGCGGGCGGGGTGCGGGCGGGGTGCGGGCGGGGTGCGGGCAGGGTGCGGGCGGAATACTCTCTCGGTAGCTTGCCGGGCTCTCTGAGAGGGGCGGAGGAATCGAACCTGGGTCAGCTGCGAGCAAGGCAAACGCCCTACTCACTCTGCTATTGCTATTATTATTAATGTGCTGGGGATCAAACCCAGGACCGGGGCTGGAGCAATAGCACAGCGGGTAGGGCCTTTGCCTTGCACACGGCCGACCCGGGTTCGATTCCCAGCATCCCATATGGTCCCCTGAGCACCGCCAGGAGTGATTCCTGAGTGCAGAGCCAGGAGTAACCCCTGTGCATCGCCAGGTGTGACCCAAAAAGCAAAAAAAAAAGAAAAAAAAAACCCAGGACCTCACACGGGCAAGGCAGGTGCTCTACCCCTGGATCACAGCATCTCCTCAATGACAGATTTTCAAATCAGACCACCAAGGGGCACATGTAAGAGAGAGAGAGAGAGAGAGAGAGAGAGAGAGAGAGATCCCCCTCAAAAGTATGTATATTTCAACCTCCAAGAGAAGAACTTTTTCCCCTTTTCTGTAGTCATACCTGGCATTGCATAGGGCTGACTCTTGGCTCTGTGCTCACGGATCACCCTTTGCAATGGGACCTGAGTCAGCCATGGCACGAGAGATGCCTCCCCTGCATCTTTTTGGTCCTCGGATGGCATTTTCACTATCTTTGTCTAATTGCTGGAGGAATGAATATGAAAATGTCAGTTTAGTGTCTACTAGGTACAGGGCATATTTTCTTCTGTCATCTAATTTAATTCTTTCCACAAGGCTATGCAGTAGGTGCACTTGTATTTGTTGTTTCAGATGAAGACGTTGGGACCCAGATCAATGGAACAGCCTTACCCAGTTTCTC